>NW_027601959.1:0-59348 GCF_053455715.1 Rhinoraja longicauda | reverse complement strand
GAGGATAAGGGGGGTTATGGAGGGGAAGGGGGAGAGGGGAGGCTGCACCAATGCAGGAGTAGGCACGCGCGGCCTCTCCTCACTCGCACCAACAACAATGGACGCCCTTAGCGGAGCCGCCCGCCAGCGATCACCGGCTCCCCTCTCCTCTCTCCCCTTGCTTCTCTCTTCTCTCCAACACCCGGGAGACCCTCTCCCCGCTATCGCCCGGACCCAGCGCGCTGCCGCCCTATCCGTCTCCAGTAGTCCGGGCTCGGCCATGCCACAGTAACGGCCCGCGCTCCGCAGCTCCCTCCTCCTCCCTGCATGATCCGTAAGTGCTTTTCACCGGGACCACAGGGGGGGGGGGGGGGGGGGGGGGCCTGGTAGGGAAAGGGGGGGTGGGGGAGAGTAACGGTGGGGGCGACGGGAGGGTGGGAGGAGGAGAGAGTGGGGGTGGGAGGAGGCAGAGTGCGACTGGGGAGGGGGACAGCGGGGGTGGGGGGTTGGTGCTGGGGGCAAGAGAGAGTAGGGGAAAGGGGTGTGCTGGGGAAAGGGGGGGTGGGGGAGAGTAAGAGTGTGTCTGGGGAGAGAAAATGGGGGGGGTCTGAAAATGGGGACTGGGGAGGGGGACAACAGGGGTCGTGTTGTCTCTAAAAGTCTCATCTTGTATGTATATATTAAAATATATATATATTCCCGAAATACAGCCAAAACGGTACATGATAGCGCAACAATTTTAGAGCCACCTTACTCGCCATTCGCCTGCGGTGTGCAGCATCAAGTTTCGTTATATTTTAAAAGTTATTCACTTTATGAACTTTAACAAGCACCTGTCCCGGCATGCCCTGCGCCTGACCTTCCTCCCAAGGTGCAGTACAGCGGCAGTGAGAAGATCAAAGATGGCCACTGGCAAGACGAACATAGGGCAGTGCCCTGCGGCCGCTCTCCTGCTACAGGCCGCCGCGATGGCCACCCGGGGCCGGGGTGAGTGGCTCCCTCGCCCCTTTCCTCTACCCCCAAGCCTGCTCTCGCTGCACAATGGGAACCCAACAGGTCAATGGGTCGTGTACTAAACATTAAATGCCTGATTCTGTAGAAGGTATAGATGAACACAAAAACCATAAAAATCTAGAAGGCGACAATAACGGGGTCAGAGAGAATATTAATGTAGGTCAGCAAATCGTGTAAAGGAAATCCATATTTATTTTATATACGTAACAGAATAAAATTGTATTCAAGGAGCAACTGAGAACTTGGGGTCTAAAAGCCCTATCTCACCTCAGGTGCAGAGGGTATTGATATGATTCTATATAAGTAATTTGCAGCCACCATCATTTACAAAGTTGTTGCTACAGCAATGACATTAAATGAGGTGGTAATTATAATTGTTGTGATTAGATAGTGAATGGCATTTAACAAAATTGGAACTCCCCAAAATCGAAGTACAGACAGAATGCATTATTTATAAAATTTGACATTTGGAGACTCTGGGGAAATTTCCCAATTTGCCCAGATATGGTAGTGATAATGGATTAGTATCGCAAGAATTGTATGTATCCCTGTTTACAATAGGGAATCAAAGTAATGTCCCAATGCTGGACAATCATTTTAAAATTACTGTCGAGGAAAGTGTTGTTAGATTATCTAGGAAAGCGTTGGTAACCTTTTCATAAAGCAACCCTTCTTTCTAAATTTTGGTCTTGTTCATCTTCTTTGAATTGCTTCCATCACATTGCTTCCACCACACAGGAAGGATGTAAATATGTGCAACAGAGACTGTACATCTATACTGACCGTGCCTTCATCTAAATTATTTGTATAAATTATAAAACATGTTGACTCACTAGTGCCAATTTCAGTTGTTATTCACTCAATCTCTCATCCACTCAACTGCTAATGGGAGAGTCTAGGACTAGAGGTCATAGCAGAATTATGGGATGATCCTTTAGGAAGGAGATGAGAAGGAATTTCTTTAGTCAGGGGGTGGTGAATTTGTGCAATTCTTTGCCATAGAACACTGTGGAGACACTGTCAATGGGTATTTTTAAGGCAGAAAGATTCTTGATTAATACAGGTGTCAGGAATTATGGGGAGAAGGTAGGAGAATTTGGTTACGAAGAAGAGATAGTACAGCCATGATTGAATGGCGGAGCAGACTTGATGGGCCGAATGGCCTAATTCTGCTGCTGTTAGCTAGAAACATAGAATATAGGTGAAAGAGGAGGCCATTCGGACCTTAGAGGCAGCGCCGCCATTCATTGTGATCATGGCTGATCATCCACAATCAGTAACCTGTGCCCAACTTCTCCCCATATCTCTTGATTCCATTAGCCCCCAGAGCTCTGTCTAACTCTCTCTTAAATTCATCCAGTGATTTGGCCTCCACTGCCCTCTGTGGCAGAGAATTCCACAAATCCACAACTCTCTGGGTGAAAAAGTTCCTTCTCACCTCAGTTTAAAATGGTTTCCACTTTATTCGAAGACTGTGGCCCCTGGTTCTGGACTCCCCCAACATTGGGAACATTTTTCCTATGATCTAATGACCTTATTAGCAAGCAAGCAAATGCTCAATGTATCCATAATAGCTGTTAAAATTGGCATAGAAACCCTCTCATTGTAGAATGCTTCCAGAATTTGGTTTCATTGACACTGATTTGACTACATTTTACAAACAAGGAAAACAAATGGAATAGCAAAGAGCCAGGAACTAAAGATACATTTATTGTTCCTTATAATATCAATAGAATCAATAGTCGTTTATTTGTCACATACACATAAATGTGTAGTGAAATGAAACATTACCTGCGGTTGAACAATAAGACCAATAAGAATAATCAATAATAATGCAATAACACATACAATCACAAACTAACACCAAACAAAAAGAAACATCCATCACAGTGAGTCTCCTCCAGTCCCTCCTCACTGTGATGGAAGGCCACAATGTCTTTTCTCTTCCATAGCTACTCGCTTACCATTTCCTTGGCGTGTGCTTAGTCCAGTGACGTTTTTAAATGAATCTTGGAGTTCTTTAACATCAACAGAAATCTTCATATCTACAAATTGAAAAGTGATTTAACTACATTTCAGAAACAAAACCTGCTTACAATCAGAAGTAATTAACTGTTCAGCTTTAGCATTGATCGGATACAGGAAGTACAACATAGCAATTTGACAGATCTCTGAGTGCATCCCACAAATCTGCAGCCAGTTATTATAATGAAAGCACGCGGGGTTTACTGTCAGAAGATGACTATCGAGGTGGATTTTTCCATCAAAATAAATGGTCTGGCGAGGCATTTGAAATTTCCATTTTGGCTTCATAATAATGTTTTAATAACGTCACAAGATAGATGAGCTGATAGTGCAGTTAGAAATTGGCAGGTACGTCATTGTAGGCATCACAGAATTATGGCTGAAAGAGGATCGGAGATGGGAGTTAAACATCCAAGGATACACATTCTATCGAAAAGACAGGTTGAAGAGCAGAGGTGTGGGGTGACTCGGTTGGCAAGGATAGAAATCAAATTCTTAGCAAGAAATGACATAGGATCAGAAGATGTAGAATCTTTGTGGGGAGAGTTAAGAAACTGCATCGGTAAAAAGACCCTGATGGCAGTTATATACAGGCTTCCGAATAGCATTCATGATAAAATACATCAGGATGTAGAAAATGCATGGAAGACAGGCAATGTTACAGTGATTTCAATATGCAGGTAGAATGGGGAAAGTCAAGTTGTTACTAGATCCCAAGAGAAGGAATTTGTAGAATTGCTATGCGCTGGCTTTTTAGAGCAGCTTCTGGTCGAGCCCTCGAGGGAAAAGACAATTATGGATTTGAAGTTGTGTAATGAAGCTGATTTGATTAGGGATCTTAAAGTGAATCCCCCTAGGGGACAGTGGTCATAATTTGATAAAATTCAACTTGCAGGTTGCGAAGGAGAAGCCAAAATCGGATGTATCGGTATTACTATTGAGTAAAGGTAACGACAGAGGCATGAGAGAGGAGCTGGCTATAGTTGATTGGAAGGGGACCATCGTCGCAATGGCAGGAGTTTCCAGGAGTAGTTCAGAAGACGTTGACTCTTTTTCATCCCAAAGAGGAAGAAGCATACCAAGGGGAGAATAAGATCACCGTGGCTGAGAAAGGAAGTCAAAGACAGCAGAAAAGCAAAAGAGAAGGCATATCATACGACAATGACGGCAACTAAAGAATTGGGTAGCCTTTAAAACCAACAGAAGGCAAACAAAAAGGCAACAAGGAGAGAAGATGAAACATGAATGTAAGCCAATAATATAAAAGAGGATACCAAAAGGGTTTTCAGATACATAAAGAATAAAAGAGAGGCACAAGTGGACATGGGACCGCTGGTAAATGACGCTGGAGAAGTAGTAATGGGTAACAAAGAAATAGCAGACTACGATTCTTTTGCACCAGTCGTCACAGTGGAAGACACCAGCAATGTACCAGAAATTCAATAGAGCCAGGGGGCAGAAGTGAGTGCAATCGCTATTAGGTGGGAAGTTGATCGGTCTGAAGGTGGATACGTCATCTGGACCAGATGGACCAGACCCCGGAGTTCAGAAAGAGGTAACTCTGGGGGCATTAGTCGTGATCTTTTAAGAATCACCAGACAGGAATAGTCCCAGAGGATTGGAAAATGCAAATGGCACTCCACTGTTGAAGAAGGGAGACTTCAGTGGTTGGTAATTGTTTTAGATTCCGTTATTCAGGATAAGGTTTCGGAGTACATGTATTGGACGCACATGATAGGACAAAATCGGCATGGTTTTATTAAGGGGAGATCTTGCCTGGCAAATCTGTTAGAATTATTTGAGGGAGTAGCAAGCAGGATAGACGGAGTCAGTGGATATTGTTTACTTGCACTGGCAGAAGGCCAAGAGTGGGAATAAAGGTGGTCTTTTCGGTTTGGCTGCCGGTGACTGGTGATGTTCCGCGGCGATCAATGTCAGGTCCGCTACATCTCACAATGCGTTTTAATGATTTGGATGATGGAATTGATGGCGTGGCCAAGTTTGCAGATGATGCAAAGATAGGTGGAGGGGCAGGTACTGTTGAGGAAGCAGGGAGTCTGCAGAAGGACTTGGACTGGTTGGGAGAGTAGATAAAGAAGAGGCAAATGGAATACAGTGTAGCAAAGTGTACGGTCATGCCATTTGGTAGAAGTAATAAAAAAACGTCGATTGTTTTTTGAATAGGGAGAGGATTTAGAAATCAGAGGTGGAAAGGGACTCGGGGGTGCCAGTGCAGGATTTCTTGATGAATAAGGGCGTCAAAGGTTACGGGGAGAAGGCAGAGGAATGGGACTGAGAAAGGGGGAAAAATATTAACTTTTTAGTTTAGTTTATATACAGCGCGGGAACAGGCCATTCGGACAACCGGGTCCGCGCCGACGAGCGATCCCCGCACCTTAACAGTATCCTACACACACTAGGGACAATTTTTACATTTACCAAGCCAGTTAACCTACAAACCTTTACGTCTTTGGAGTGTGGGAGGACACCGAAGATCTCGGAGAAAACCCACGGGGACAACGTACAAACTCTGTACAGACAGCCCCCGTAGTCGGTATCGAACCCCGTTCTCTGGTGCTGCAAGCGCTGTAAGGCAGCAACTCTACCGCTGCGCCACCGTGGTGCCCTGATCTGATCTGGGGAACCGAATGGCCCAATTCTCCTCCTATGCCATGGTCTAGTAGAGGTCCCCTCTGAAATGTTCAGGTCTGAGTAATCACCCTATTGAAAAGGCTGCGCTATGGACGCATTTGCGCTACATGATTTTATCAACAGCGCTGGACTATGTGAACAGCAGCCAATGACTCCCGTAGAAGTTCTCAAGCGTAGAACTGATAGAATCCACTGGAGGACGTAATGTCCCCCAAATATCCCAAACCAACACCGTTGCTGTGCAGTGTTTACTACCACACGGAAAGAAAAGAGCGTACAATTACAGAGAAACAGTTTAAGAGTGGGATACCGATATCTTTGATTTGAATTTGCATTCAAATTCTAAAGCGATTTGTCAATATTCGTTTTAAATGATCCGTATAGACAGGCTGGGCGCGTTTTCTCCTATTAGAGAGTGCAAGAGTGATTTATCCGACAGAGAGCCTATTGCTTCCCAAGTCACACCTCCCGAGAACAGAAACATTACCCATCGGAACATGGTGAGCAGACAATTTGGATGGGTTAAATATACCGCAGAGTTCACGAACAGCGGTGGGTTTTGTGCTTGGCAGAAGGTAGACTTGGTGGCAAGTTATGCAGAAATTTGGATAGACAATAGTTCGAGGGGGTGGGGGGAAGCGGAAAGTGTGGTATTGGGCGCCTATTGGGACTGGCTCCGTTGACATCGATCAATTATTTGCGGGGCGTATAACTGATCGCACCCACCGTGCTGCCTGTTTTATAGAGCAGAGGGACATATATACTAGATCAAATGTAAGGTCTTAGAATTTTGTTAGGTTCCAATCGTACAAGTCTGCTAGAAGAACGATACTTACATGCAATAATGGACAGTGCTGTGAGTACTCCCAGGCCAATTAGACACAACGTGACAGTGACCCTCACAATTATTTCCCTTTGCCTCGGTTTCGTCAGTCGAGTCCATCCTGAGCCTATATTGAAATTAAGTGAAATTAAGCAGTATATAATTTCATACTGCAAGTGTCTGTACAATTTACATAACAATTACCGTTTTTGAATAATACAGAGTTTTCGTTGTCATAAATGCATAGATTCTGCAAGGGGTCTCCAGAAGGATTTTCGAGGGCCATTCGATCTGATTGACTGGCGTCCACAAATCTGAGTGCACCAGCTCAATGTTTCCGTTATAAGTGAAGTAAAAAGTTCCTCTTCCTTCTGTTTTGCTGCCATAGCGATTATAAAGTAGAAACTTTGCTGAGTGTTTCAAATCATGAACTGTAATTGCACTGAAGAAAGTACGTGGACAAGTTGCCAAATGTGACAGGAACTGAAACTGTGTGAGCAAATGCCATGAATTCGGAGGCAATCATAATACGCATCGTATGCCAAAGCATAATAAGGACAAAGCAATATGACAGCGTTTATGTGTTTATTGCGCTATAATACTGAGTTCTCGACCCGAAGCGTTTACTTATCCACGTTCTCCAGAGATGCTGCCTGACCCGCTGAGTAACTCCAGCACTTTGTGTCTTTTTGAATAATCAACCTACCACCCCTCCCTCCCCCCAATAAAATCCCATAGGCAAGATTGCTTCTTGGCGCATTGCATGGGAAAAATCACGGTTCTTTTATAACACGAAGATGACTAAATCTATCTGCAAAAACCCCTTTCCGGGTTAGACATAGTCTACATCGCGAAATTAATGCGAGGCAGAAATAAACCGCTTATTTTGTGGAAACGATGTTTCCATTCACTTTCAAGTCAGGGTCTTCTCCTTGCGTTTGAGGCAACAGAAGTTATGAAGCTGCTTCTGCTTCTGCTGTCTCTGTTTGTTTTCGTTCGCCTGACTGAGGTCAGTTGACAGGGCTCACCACGGGGAGGTCGACAACATGAGCCCCAAGTCAGGGTGAAATGTAGAGATTTCTAAATGATGCAAAGTTGGCCGTGTGGCTGACACTGAGAAGGAAACATTAGATTGCCGTTCGGTTAGAAGGAAAAGTAGCAGAGGAAATTTAAACCAGAGTAGTGTAAGGCCATGTTCTAGAGGAAGAAATACTCAATATTTTTTTTAAATAGAGTGAATTGAAGGAACAAACGGATCATGTAGTGCACGTCCACAGACCATTAATGCTTTCAAGCCAAGTCACTGGAACAGAATACGGAATGCTTTTCCATATAAACTAGAGCATAGAACATTAAAGTACGGAGTTCATATTAGACCTGTGTTCAATGCGAGTTCGACCAAAGTCTGGATTAAGTATCCAGTTCTGGTCAGCACATTGCACAGGATAGGTTTACGAGCATGTTGCCACACTGGAAAATTGTACCTGTGAGGAAAGATTGTTTGGGCTGGGGTTGATTTATTTGGAAAAATTAAGCTAAATTGAAATCGAATTGAGCTGTATCATCATTGGTAGAGTCAATCGAAAATACGTTTCAGCAGAAGATTCAAAACCGAGGGGAGAATAGATCTAAAATGTTAGCGGGAGATTCAGAACATATGTTCACCCAGTGTCGTGGAGGTATCGAGCCATATGGGGTGGAAACAGGCCCATCGGCTCAACTTGCCCACATCGACCAACAATGGTGAGTGGTAAATGTTTGGAATTCACTGCCTGGAAATGTGGTCGAGGAAAGCCGTCATGCTTACAAAATACTCGAGGAAGAATGACCCACAGGGCTTTGGAGCAAGCGTTGGACCGGCACAGGCATGATGGATGAATGGCTTCTGCGGCAGATATTCTTTGATTCGCCATCGGTATTATAAAGAAATGATAATTGGTTTTCTCGCTCCTAATTATCCACATAATACTTGCTAGCTTGCAATATGACTTTATTTATTTCTTCCATATTCAAAAGTAACTTCGAAATATCTTCTTTGACGTGGGGCAACATGATGAGTTGGTGGGTGCCCATCCCAATTTTTATTATATTTTTATTTCAACAATAATCCCCCATGTCAACACTTTAAAAAACGAATGATCGGACAGTAACTGTCTTTGGTCAAATAATAATTTCTGTGCTGCTCCACACAAGGCACATTAACCGTCGGAGCTACAAGTGCAGTCTGTTGAAATTGGGCGGCGTAGCGCTGGCATAGTGGTGCAGCGATAGAGTTGCTACCTTACAGCGTCTGAGACCCGGGTCCGATCCTGACAACGGTTGCACGGGAGCCAAAGATGCTGCCTGACCTGCTGAGTTATTCCAGCATTTTGTGACACTGACAACGGTTGCTGTCTGTACGGAGTTTGTACGTGGGTAACCGCGTGGGATTTCTCAGGGGGCTCTTGTTTCCCCCCCCCCCCCCCACATTGCAAGGACGTGCAGGTTTGTAGGTTAATTGGCTTATTAAATTGTCCCTAGTGTGCAGGATAGACCGAACATACGAGTGACCGCTGGTCGACGCGGACTCGGTGGGCCGAAGGGCCTGTTTCCACGCTGCATTTCCAAACTAAACGAGACTATTGTGCAGTTTCCCTGATGTGGTCACACCTATAGCAATTCTGTATACGCTAGTATCGCTGATTAAAAGTAACACTTGATTCGACTGGCAAATAATATTGCCCCAACTAATGTGAAAGAAATGGGACAAGATTATTTAGATTATTAAACCAACTATTCCACCCAATGAGAACTTGATTGATTCTTGCCAAAGGGCTCCACATTCTTTCATAAATATATCATATCTAATTCTGGTGTTTCCACACTAATCTGGTCTACCAGTTACTGTGCGGTTACGTTAGAAATTCATACGGGAAATACATTCCTACTTGATGACTTCCCTTTTAGTTTGTGATAGTTCACTTGATACCTGCAGAAATACAGGGATACCTTTAAGATGTTTCAAAGTTATCTATTGAAATAGATGCCTTATGTGCATTACCACGCAAGGACAGAATTTAATTGCAAGCTGCAAAGTGCTTTGGGATTCAAATCGTGTAATGGAATGTCAACCTAACCAGAGCAGCTAATCTTTTGTTCTGTCGATTGGTCCCAATTGCCATTGGAAGAAGTTTCAACGAACGAATTTTGCTCTTCAGAAAAAGCAGACTGGGGATACTTATCGCAAACTTTGCTCATCCCTCATTCTCTACTAAACCGGGATTTAATATAAATACATTGAATTTATTCTCGGGATCTGGATGCCAGAAGGTAACACCAGCATGCATTGTACATGTCTATTTTTCTTGGCATAGTTTGGTCATTTTAGAGGCGACAAGTTTTGAACTAGGCGATCTGGGCCGCGAGTCACAGGCTAGTTATAATAAAACTCGTTTCTTTTCTTAAATTCATTGGTATCCCAGCTGGAATTTCAGGACAATTAAAAACTTTATTTGTCCTTTCTCCTGATACCAGCTCATCACTTCCACCGAGAGTGTTCGATACATGGTCCACACAAAGTATAACAATAGACAATAGACAATAGACAATAGGTGCAGGAGAAGGCCATTCAGCCCTTCGAGCCAGCACCGCCATTCAATGCGATCATGGCTGATCACTCTCAATCAGTACCCCGTTCCTGCCTTCTCCCCATACCCCCTCACTCCGCCATCCTTAAGAGCTCTATCCAGCTCTCTCTTGAAAGCAGCCAACGAACTGGCCTCCACTGCCCTCTGAGGCAGAGAATTCCACACCTTCGCCACTCTCTGACTGAAAAAGTTCTTCCTCATCTCCGTTCCAAATGGCCTACCCCTTATTCTTAAACTGTGGCCCCTTGTTCTGGACTCCCCCAATATTGGGAACATGTTTCCTGCCTCTAATGTGTCCAATCCCCTAATTATCTTATATGTTTCAATAAGATCCCCCCTCACCCTTCTAAATTCCAGTGTATACAAGCCCAATCGCTCCAGCCTTTCAACATACGACAGTCCCGCCATTCCGGGAATTAACCTAGTGAACCTACGCTGCACGCCCTCCATAGCAAGAATATCCTTCCTCAAATTTGGAGACCAAAACTGCACACAGTACTCCAGGTGCGGTCTCCAGGGAGGTACAACTGTAGAAGGACCTCTTTGCTCCTATACTCAACTCCTCTTGTTATGAAGGCCAACATTCCATTCGCTTTCTTCACTGCCTGCTGTACCTGCTTGCTTCCTTTCATTGACTGATGCACTAGGACACCCAGATCTCGTTGAACTCCCCCTCCTCCTAACTTGACACCATTCAGATAATAATCTGCCTTTCTATTCTTACTTCCAAAGTGAATAACCTCACACTTATCTACATTAAACTGCATCTGCCATGTATCCGCCCACTCACACAACCTGTCCAAGTCACCCTGCAGCCTTATTGCATCTTCCTCACAATTCACACTACCCCCCAGCTTAGTATCATCTGCAAATTTGCTAATGGTACTTTTAATCCCTTCGTCTAAGTCATTAATGTATATCGTAAATAGCTGGGGTCCCAGCACCGAACCTTGCGGTACCCCACTGGTCACTGCCTCCCATTCCGAAAGGGACCCATTTATCCCCACTCTTTGCTTTCTGTCTGTCAACCAATTTTCTATCCATGTCAGTACCCTACCCCCAATACCATGTGCCCTAATTTTGCCCACTAATCTCCTATGTGGGACCTTGTCGAAGGCTTTCTGAAAGTCGAGGTACACCACATCCATTGACTCTCCCCTGTCAATTTTCCTAGTTACATCCTCAAAAAACTCCAGTAGATTTGTCAAGCATGATTTCCCCTTCGTAAATCCATGCTGACTCGGAATGATCCTGTTACTGCTATCCAAATGCTCAGCAATTTCGTCTTTTATAATTGACTCCAGCATCTTCCCCACCACTGATGTCAGACTAACTGGTCTATAATTACCCGTTTTCTCTCTCCCTCCTTTCTTAAAAAGTGGGATAACATTTGCTATCCTCCAATCCACAGGAACTGATCCTGAATCTATAGAACATTGAAAAATGATCTCCAATGCTTCCACTATTTCTAGAGCCACCTCCTTAAGTACCCTGGGATGCAGACCATCAGGCCCTGGGGATTTATCAGCCTTCAGTCCCATCAGTCTACCCAAAACCATTTCCTGCCTAATGTGGATTTCCTTCAGTTCCTCCATCACCCTAGGTTCTCCGGCCCCTAGAACATTTGGGAGATTGTGTGTATCTTCCTCAGTGAAGACAGATCCAAAGTAACGGTTTAACTCGTCTGCCATTTCTTTGTTCCCCATAATAAATTCCCCTGCTTCTGTCTTCAAGGGACCCACATTTGCCTTGACTATTTTTTTCCTCTTCACGTACCTAAAAAAACTTTTGCTATCCTCCTTTATATTATTGGCTAGTTTACCCTCGTACCTCATCTTTTCTCCCCGTGAGAGGTTGGGGGGGGGGGGCTTTCCCTGCGATGCCGAAAAAATAATTGTAATAAAGTGTGCCCTGCACAGATACTGCCTGACCCGCGGAGTTTCTCTTTCTATTTTGTTTTTGTTTGCTCTGGAACTGTAGTTAAACATATATTCCAATAGATGGCGCAACAACACTGCGTTAGAACCGTCTAATTTGCTTTTTCCGGAAGAAAGAAAAGTTGTTTCTGTGAAGGTAGTCCCACACAACTTGAACACAGGTCTCTATCAAACCAGTCTTAATTCTGAAGAAAGATAATGCTCTATGGTCAAATGGTTTTCATCTTCGGCTTTGTCGAGTAATGATCTGAGAATTTTGATGACACCCTGATGTTCTTTCGGTCTCGGGACACAATATTTCATTGGCAGAATTGCACATGTTAGTTTACTACTTAAAAAAAAAAGTGGAATAGCAGTAATGTTTTGCTGAGTAGTCCGAAAATCGTTAGTTTTTTTTTAGTTTTAGAGATATAGGGTGGAATATAAGATATAGGCCTTTCGGCCCGCCGATTCCGCGCCGGCCACGATTACCGGTACACCATTTACATAGAAACATAGAAAATAGGTGCAGGAGTAGGCCATTCGGCCCTTCGAGCCCGCACCGCCATTCAATATGATCATGGCTGATCATCCAGCTCAGTAGCCTGTACCTGCCTTCTCTCCATACCCCCTGATCCCTTTAACAAAAAGGGCCACATCTAACTCCCTCTTAAATATAGCCAATGAACTGGCCTCAACTACCTTCTGTGGCAGAGAATTCCACAGACTCACCACTCTCTGTGTGAAGAAATGTTTTCTCATCTCGGTCCTAACAGACTTCCCCCTTATCCTTAAGCTGTGACCCCTGGTTCTGGACTCCCCCAACATCGGGAACAATCTTCCCTCATCTAGCCTCTCCAACCCCTTAAGAATTTTATATGTTTCTATAAGATCCCCCCTCAGTCTTCTAAATTCCAGCGAGTACAAGCCCAGTCTATCCAGTCTTTCCTCATACGAAAGTCCCGCCATCCCAGGGATCAATCTGGTGAACCTTCTCTGTACTCCCTCTAAGGCAAGAACGTCTTTCCTCAGGTTAGGAGACCAAAACTGCACACAATACTCCAGGTGCGGTCTCACCAAGGCCCTGTACAACTGCAGCAGAACCTCCCTGCTCCTAAACTCAAATCCTCTTGCTATGAATGCCAACATACCATTCGCTTTCTTCACTGCCTGCTGCACCTGCATGCTTCTATCCTCCAAACTAGGGACAATGTACAGAAGCCGATTTACGTACAATCCTGCAGTTATTTGGGGCGCCGGAGCACCACCGGCTACAGAGGGAACACACAAACTCCAATACAGACAGCACCCGTAGTCCGGAGCGAACACGGGTTTCTGACTAGAAGTAGGCAATTCTCCCGCTGCGCCACCGTGTCGCTCTTCCATTTACCCCCACTAGTTTTCTGTTGGTGGAAAATTGTGGAGTTTATAATTGAAGATGGAACAATTTGACATATTCAGCTTTTTCAGCGTGAGCTTTTAAAGGCATGACATGACTGATGAAACGGCTTGGATTTTTAAAATAATGCCAACGGAATTTACACAGGTATGTCTATGGATATTATTTATATGGATCTCTCGAATGCATCTTACAAAGTCCTTCATTAAAGATGAACCTCACGTAACTGAAGGTAAAATAGTGATCTATAGTGAAGTAAGGGCAGAGACAGGAAAATGATCAAGATGTGACTTGTGGTGGGTGCCCCGCGACAATCTATTCACTAGTCACTAACAACTTTGATGCAATGAAACGCTGTATAGCTGGGTAATGTATTACGGCAGAAGGGCAATGTTCTAAACACCGCAGATGCAAAAATAAGCTTACAAAGAAGTATTGGGATATATTTTGAAGCCAGGCGCACGACAAAAATAATTCAGATCAGTCGGAAGAAGGGTCTCGACCCGAAACATCACCCATTCCTTCGCTCCAGAGACACTACCTGTCCCGCTGAGTTACTCCAGGAATTTGTGTCTATCTTCGATTTAAAACAGCATCTGCAGTTCTTTCCTACAATACAAAAATAAATGCTGGCCTCAGTAAAAAATCAAAAAATTATACTTGGCGGTCCCCTAAGTAATGTAAGAGGGTCATTTTGAAGGATTATCTGCAATGTGAACCCACTCCCATCTCTCCGTCACCCCAACCCCTTCACTCTCTCCCATTTCCATCTGCTACAACCTTCCCCTCATTGACGAACTGTACACTGCAAGGGCCAGGAAGCGAGCAGACAAGATCATCTCTGACCCCTCTCACCATGGCCACAAACTCTTCGAAGCACTTCCCTCTGGAAGGCGACCCCGGACTGTCAAAGCAGCCACAGCCAGACATAAAAAAACAGCTTTTTTTCCCCACGAGTGATAGTTCTGCTCAATAACCAAAGTCTGTAATCTATTTTTTGCTCTGGTTTATTTTCACCCACATGTTTAGACCGTAATGGTGTCTCCTTATTGTTTTGAATTGGTTATGCTTTATTCTTAATTGTTAACTGTATGTTTGTGTTGTAATTTGTGAGCGGAGCACCAAGACACATTCCTTGTATATGCATACTTGGCCAATAAACTTATTCATTCATTCATTCATTCATTCATTCATTCATTCATTCATTCATCCATTCATCCATTCATTCATTCATTCATTCATTCATTCATTCATTCATTCATTAATTAATTAATTCATTCATTCATTCATTCATTCATTCATTCATTCATATACTTTTAGGGCCCTATAACCAATTACTATATCCGCGCTTCTTTTATTCTAGCCTTGTATACACCTTGGAGTTTAGTTTCTCCACGATTGCGCGTTATGCTTTCAGCTTTCGAGGACCTAACGTCAGGAATTCCATCGCTGAGTCTCCATCACCACTCCCCTTCCACCTTTAAGACATTTCCTAAAGCCTATTTCTTTGACCTAATCGCTAATGAAAAATTCTCCGAATGAAATGCTAATGCTGTCTTACATCTCCCCAGCTGCTGCCCCATCTGTTGAATGTTTTCTACTAATTCAGCTTTTACTTAAATTTCAGATTTCTAGTATGTATTTTTTTTAACATTTCGGTTTCTAGCACCTCTTCGTATGAATCTGCATTTTTTTCTGTTTGACAATAGCCCAGAAGAGTGCTAAGCATTTTAAAGGCGCTATACAGCATCTGCACTTGGTCATTTGAATCCTTGGTCCTGTCGATAGTAGGTAGGGCTGCTAATCGGAAACTAGTGCTAGCGCTGAAAATTAACAATTCCAAGTGGCGAGATCCTGTAAACGTTTCGGGTGGAAACTTGAAATAATGCAATAATGACAGGAATTATAGAGAGACACGCTTGCGGAAAATCCACGAAGGAAATTACACAGGCAGATAAGAATTTTAATTGAAGGGAATTGGGTGATCAGGCGCAATGATTACGTCGGTGGACACTCCTGGCGTTAGTTTATACAAAGCTGCCCAAGAGAGCATTGAAATAATCGAGCCTGCCGAACCCAATGGTATGGGTGGTTGTTGTGGCGCCAGACGGGAAGAGGAAGCGCTAGAGGTGGATAGAGATTAATACAGAAATCTTTATGGGACCAGTGACTGGTGACATCTGTCTAGACAACACCGAATTTACCATTGGGAGGTCAAGTGATTGAATGTGAAATAACACACCTCTTACAATCTGCTACTAAACACACACCCGGTAAAACCACAGACCTACAAGACCTCAACGGCGGACCAGGCGGACGAAGTTATCTTGAACTCAACGGCTGTGAAGGATGAAGGCTGCGACAGATCAATCAGCTCCAATCGTCTTGGTTCCCTTGCCATTGGAATTAGTTGATTGATTTGTGAAGGTCCGTGTGCTTCTTGGAGTGCAACTTCAAGTACACGTCAAACAAACACACACACACACAGGAGTCTTCGTTCTGTGAGAAGCACAAAACTTCACTCATGACTTTCGGCAATCGGGGAAGGGCGACGGGAGCAGGCTACGTGATGGCTGGAAGCTCATAGTCAAGAACCGACACGGAAGCGGTGGATACTTGATTCAATCGCTCAATTTTGGACTCATAAGCCACCTGAGAGTTCATAAAATCAACGGAACTTAGACCATCATCCTCGACCTCGAGGGATAGCCACGACGACGAGAGCCACGCAGTCTTACAGCACTGTAACATGCCCTTCGGCCCACTTGTCCACACCCAGCAAGATGCTCCATCTGCGCTAGTCCCACCTACCCAAACACAGAATGTCCGTGCTGAACATAATGCCAAGAGCAACTCTTAAAAGTGGTGGCTAATGCGCCTCTCCATCATCAATATTGTAGGAAGTAAATTAATGCCTCCAATTGATATAAATCTCTGAACAGCCATTCACCCTTTCCTGCTTAATTGCCTGTGGCCTCGGTTGCAGTGACAGCACTGTGTTACTTTGTGATCTTCTCCTGTTCTCCCCGGATGGTGGACACAACAACGAGCACGATGATCCGAGGGTGATTTTGCAGGCATCGTTCCTTACTGCTAATGCACTTCACCGACTGGTCCTGTAATGAAGAAATAACACTGCATTAACTGAAGATAAAAACTATATATCAATGATACTGAAAGCGTACCAACTTGCTAGCAAACGTATCTCCAATTTTCATCTTAATTGAAGTCAGATGCAATAGCATTGTTTGCTAAGTGAAAGTGCCCTTCTTTGGACAAACGTTTCCTGCTCATTACAGTAAAAACAGACATCTCTCAAGCAACATACGCACCAGGTGATCAGAATTGCCTCCCACAAACTGTAACTCTACTCGCATGTGTAGTGATGTTCCGTCCCTAGAGTTCCTAAACTTCTCGTAGGGCAAACACACATCTGGCTCTTTGAACGTTATCAGTTCTTAAACGGACTCAGATGTCTGTGCCTTGCCAATCCCGCCTCAATATAACATATAACAACATATAACAACTACAGCATGGAAACAGGCCTGTCCGGCCCTACCAGTCCACGCCGACCATTCTCCCTGACCTAGTCTCATCTACCTGCACTCAGACCATAACCCTCCAATCCCCTCCTATCCATAGACCTATCCAATTTACTCTTAAATAATAAAATCGAGCCAGCCTCCACCACTTCCACCGGAAGCCCATTCCATACAGCCACAACCCTCTGAGTAAAGAAGTTCCCCCTCATGTTACCCCTAAACCTTTGTCCCTCAATTCTGAAGCTATGTCCCCTTGTTGGAATCTTCCCCACTCTCAAAGGGAAAAGCCTACCCACGTCAACTCTCTCCGTCCCTCTCAAAATTAAAAAAAACTCTATCAAGTCCCCCATCAACCTTCTACGCTCGAAAGAATAAAGACCCAACCTGTTCAACCTCTCTCTGTAGCCTAAGTGCTGAAACCCAGGCAACATTTTAGTAAATCTCCTCTGTACCCTCTCCATTTTGTCGACATCCTTCCTATAATTTGGCGACCAGAACTGCACACCATACTCCAGATTCGGCCTCACCAATGCCCTGTACAATTTCAACATTACATCCCAACTTCTATACTCGATGCTCTGATTTATAAAGGCAAGCATACCAAACGCCTTCTTCACCACCCTATCCACATGAGATTCCACCTTCAGGGAACAATGCACAGTTATTCCCAGATCCCTCTGTTCCACTGCATTCCTCAATTCCCTACCATTTACCCTGTACGTCCTATTTTGATTTGTCCTACCAAAATGCAGCACCTCACACTTATCAGCATTAAACTCCATCTGCCATCTTTCAGCCCACCCTTCCAAAAGGCCCAAGTCTCTCTGTAGACTTTGAAAATCTACCTCACTATCAACTACTCCACCTATCTTAGTATCATCTGCATATTTACTAATCCAATTTGCCACACCATCATCCAGATCATTAATGTAAATGACAAACAACAGTGGACCCAACACAGATCCTTGGGGCACTCCACTAGACACTGGCCTCCAACCTGACATACAATTGTCAACCGTTACCCTCTGGTATCTCCCATTCAGCCATTGTTGAATCCATCTTGCAACCTCACTATTAATACCCAACGATTTAACCTTCTTAATCAACCTTCCATGTGGAACCTTGTCAAATGCCTTACTGAAGTCCATATAGACAACATCCACAGCCTTGCCCTTATCAATTTCCCTGGTAACCTCTTCAAAAAATTCAAGAAGATTAGTCAAACATGACCTTCCAGGCACAAATCCATGTTGACTGTTTCTAATCAGGCCTTGATTATCCAAATAATTATATATATTGTCCCTAAGTATCTTTTCCATTAATTTTCCCACCACAGACGTCAAACTAATAGGTCTATAATTGCTAGGTTTACTTTTAGAACCTTTTTTAAACAAAGGCACAACATGCGCAATGCGCCAATCTTCCGGCACAATCCCTGTTTCTAATGACGTTTGAAATATTTCCGTCATAGCCCCTGCTATTTCTGCACTAACTTCCCTCAATGTCCTAGGGAATATCCTATCAGGACCTGGAGACTTATCCACTTTTATATTCTTCAAAAGTGTCCGTACCTCCTCTTCTTTAATCCTCCTAATTTCCATCACTACTCTACTTGTTTCGCTTACCTCACATAATTCAATATCCTTCTCCTCGGTAAATACCGAAGAAAAGAAATTGTTTAATATCTCCCCCATTTCTTCCGGCTCAGCACATAGCTGTCCACTCTGACTCTCTAATGGACCAATTTTATCCCTCACTATCCTTTTGCTATTGACATATCTGTAGAACCCCTTGGGGTTTACTTTTACATTACTTGCCAAAGCAGCCTCATATCTTTTTTTCGCTTTTCTAATTTCCTTTTTAAGATTCCTTTTACATTCTTTATATTCCTCAAGAACCTCATTTACTCCCTGCCGCTTATATTTATTGTATATCTCCCTCTTTTTCCGAACCAAGTGTCCAATTTCCCTGGAAAACCACGGCTCTTTCAAATTATTATTCTTTCCTTTCCACCGAACAGGGACATAAAGACTCTGTACTCTCAAAATTTCACCTTTAAATATCCTCCATTTCTCTATTATATCCTTTTCATAAAACAACAATTTCCATTTCACTCCTTTTAAATCCTTTCTCATCTCCTCAAAATTAGCCTTTCTCCAATCCAAAATCTCAACCCTTGGTCCAGATTTGACCTTCTCCATAATGATATTGAAACTAATGGCATTATGATCACTAGACCCAAAGTGCTCCTCAACACATACCTCCGTCACCTGACCCATCTCATTTCCTAACAGGAGGTCCAACACTGCCCCTTCTCTGGTAGGCACCTCTACGTATTGCTGCAAAAAACTATCCTGCACACATTTTACAAACTCCAAACCATCCAGTCCTTTAACAGAATGTGATTCCCAGTCTATATACGGAAAATTGAAATCACCCACAATCACCACTCTGTGCTTACTACTAATATCTGCTATCTCCTTACATATTTGCTCTTCCAATTCTCGTTCCCTATTTGGCGGTCTATAATACACCCCTATAAGTGTTGCTAAACCTTTCTCATTTCTGAGTTCCACCCAAACAGCCTCCTTAATCGAGCCTTCTAGTCTGTCCTGCCAAAGCACTGCTGTGATATCCTCCCTGACAAGCAATGCAACACCCCCACCTCTTGCCCCTCCGATTCTATCACATCTGAAACAATGAAATCCTGGAATATTTAATTGCCAATCGCAACCCTCCTGCAACCATGTTTCACTGATCGCCACAACATCATACTTCCAGATGTCAATCCAGGCTCTAAGCTCATCCACCTTTCTTACAATGCTCCTAGCATTAAAATATACACATTTAAGGGACCCATCATTTCTTATTCTCAGTTTATTTATTTTCCCTTCTTTCTCTCCTACATATTGGGTCTGAGTGTTTCCCTTTTCTGCCTTCTGCCTCACACACTGCCTATTAGCTATCTGTGTTTGAGTCCCTCCCCCCAACCGTACTAGTTTAAAGTCTCCGCAATTACCTTAGCAAATCTCCCCGCCAGGATATTGGTTCCCCTCGGGTTCAGATGCAACCCGTCCTTTTTGTACAGGTCATACTTCCCCCAGAAGAAGTCCCAATGATCCAGAAACTTGAAACCCTGCTCCCTGCACCAGTTCCTCAGCCACGTATTTATCCTCCACCTCACTCCATTCCTATTCTCACTATCGCGTGGCACAGGCAGTAAGCCTGAGATTATTACTTTGGAAACAAGAAAACGCCCTTATTCTCCGCTCAGCTCACTGAACACAGACATTGGTGCCTTTGTCAAGTTCATAAAACGGAATGTGCAGGGAGGTACTGCAGATGCTGGTTTACACCAAAGATAGACGCAAAATGCTGGAGTAACTCAGCGAGACAGGTAGAATCTCTGGAGAAAAGGAATGGGTGACGATTCGGGTCGTGACCCTTCTTCAGGCTGATGCTAGTCTGACCTGCCCCAACCATGGTGCTTTCTATTTCTTCTTCATCCACGCAACAGTGGCTCTAATGCACAATGTTAAGTCTGAGACTTCTGCATCATTGCAATCTGGACTCCCAAATGTCTTTAGTTCCATTTACATCCCCTTATATTTTGAACTAATCATTCTTCTTCATCACCTTAGTTTAGTTTAATTTTGTTTATTAGTGTCACGTGCAGCGAGGTATAGTGAAAAGCTTTTTTTGTTGCGTGCTACCCAGTGAACTAAAAGATTAGACATGATTACAATAGTCATTGAAGCTTCATGTGTCCCATATGCAGCAACTACACAGTGATTTTTTTGATGTTCTGTAGCAAATCCGGCAAATGGACACCCCTCTCTTCTTGCCCGGCCATCTTTGTACCCCGGGGGGCATCTCCTGCAGCTTACAAGAAGGCGCTGGAGTCATTACCCGGGTTCACCCTCCTACCAGTCTTTGCCCTTCGCTTCCGATGTTTCCTATTCCCTCCCGCTTACGCCGTCTACGGAGCCTTCGGGCGGTTTCTCGATGCCCGTCGATCATCGAGCCTTCAGGCGAGGTCCCGCCGACCGCGAGATTTTGGGCGGACGCCGTCGAGCCTCTGGGTCGGTGCTCGAACCCGCCGGAGACCCCGGAGGTTGAGCCGCGTTTACCGGTCGGGTCCTCCGAGATCGGTCCACAGCCGGCGAGACGGGCCTGCTAGCCGCTGCGTGCCGCGAGTGTTCCGGCTTGCTACAATCAAGACGGTCACAGTGTTCCGAGACAGGATTAAGAATACGTAAATTAGTGCAAGATAAAGTGCTGGTCCGATTAATAACAAGGTCGCAAATGAGTCAGAACGGCACTCCCGCTGGCGAGGAAGGTGCAATTGCCTGATGACTGCTGGGAAGAAACTATCCTGGAATGTGGAGGTATGCGTTTTCAAACTTCTGTACCTCTTCCGTCTTGGGAGAGAGGAGAAGAGAAAGTGATCGAGGTGAGACTGGCCCTGTGTAATGCTGATGGCCTGGCAATGCATTGTGAACTGTAGATGGAGTCCGTGGATGGGAGCTTGATTTCCGCAATGGTCTTGGCTACGTCCAAAACTCTGCAATTTCTTGCAGTTTTGGATGAGGCTGTTCCCAAACCATGGCGTGATGTATCCCGATAAAAAAAAAGCTTTCTACGGCGCACTTGTAGAAGTTGGTGAGGGTTGTTATGTACATTCCGAACATACTAAACCTTCTAAGGACGTAGAGACACCGGTGTGCTTTATTGGCCAATGCTACGATGTGGCTGGTCCAGGACAAATTGCTGGTGATATTCATTCCTAAAAACGTGAAGGTTTCAACCAACTTTAATCGGCGTCATCAATGTATGCACTTGGTGTGTGCGCTGCTTCATTTCCCGAAGTCAACCAGACTCTCCTTTGTCATGCTGACATTGAGGGGGAGGTTGTTATCTTGGCACCAGGTTCCGAGATTCTTAATCTCCATCTCGGCTGGATAAAACTTCAATGTCGGGTTTGACATATTTCTACTCTACCTCTAGTGGTGCTCAGGCGAGGAATAGACATGTATCATTCTGGTTTTAGAATAGATGCTCTCCTTCTGTTCTTTTCTCGTGCTTTAACTTCCGCCAAAGAGACTTAACGTAGTCAGTAACATACTTGATGTTCCACTTCTTTTTTCAGTGGCTGCAATCCAAAGATACATAACGAAGCGACGCTGTTACATTTTTATCAAGGAGGGGGGGGGGGGGGGGGGGGGTACAAAATGCCCTTGAAACATTTATTCTGTCCTCACAATATCATGTTACAATAGAGCTCAGATTAGAGTGCTTGCTTCAACAGTTTGGTCTTGGATCTGTACGCCGAGAATATGGACACCAAATCACATCGCTTACTCACACACAGCTCACAACAATGTTGAGTTGCTGATCACAACGTGGATACTTTAAGTGTTGACCTGTGAACGAATGCTTCCAAACCTTCACTTCTGGTGCCAATAGGTTTGGGCAGTCTCACGGAAAACGCATTGGCAACCTTGTGCGTTGGTTCGCCAGGTAACCTCAATGTGCGACATGTTCAAGAATCTGTCGATTGCTGTTGTTGGTTAGCAGAAATTGTTTTTCATGCTACTTTCGAGGTATTGACCTTCGAACGTCAGTTTCCATAGTCTGGGTGAGGCTCTACAAAAGCATCACTGGGGATTTTAGTCATCAAAACCTGCCTCGTTTGTGAGAACACATGGAAGGTGATCCCCAATTTTCAAAGTGAGCTGTGTTCCTGAAATTAGATTTTTGAGGAAAGGTGCAGGGGGAGCGGCATTGTTCAGAAGGGGCAGTTATATGAAGGGCGATTGCTAGCTGCCATGTAACGTTCCCTCGTGGACAGTAGCTACAATGTTCAGAAGAAAAGCTGACAAATATATGGAGCCTTGTCTCTCCAATTACCCTTGCAATTGAATTATACATCGCCTGTGCTTTCACCTTTTACCATCTTCTTACCGTCCTGTGATCATGGGACTCTTCCAATTTTGTGTTCACAGTACACATCCCTTTACATACGAGGAAACAAACATGCATTGCTTAATGGAGCAGCAGTACCCAGTCCGCAAATTGAATCCGGAGCTTCAATTTCAGCCTTTCTGTGTGGCTTCCTATGATATTTTTGATAAGTGGATCAGTGGATATTTTTAAAGCAGAGATAGACAAATTCTTGATTAGAACGGGTGTCAAGGGTTATGGGGAGAAGGCAGGATAATCAGATCAGGTGGCATAGTTCAGCCATGATTGAATGCGGAGTAGACTCGATGGACCGAACGGTCTAATTTTCCTCCTATAGCTTGTGAATTTGTTAATGTAACATTACAGCTATCCCGATTCAGAATCAAATTTCCTCATTTTAGGCCACTCAGTCGTTTCTTCTGCTTCTATCAGAGCTGGTCATTTCTGCCGGTCATTCTTTAGCTCCTTTTCTTTATTTTCTACGTTTAGTCTGTACCGCAGAACATGTCCCTTAGCATCTCCATTAACAAGAAAATACATCGACAGATAAACATACGGTAATGTGCTTGCAATTGGCCCGTTCACCCAGTTAAAATCTATCAGAGAAACCATGTCCTCGACACCGCCCCCCCCAAACCACTCCCAACCCTTTCTGACACTGAAAACTAAATAGTTTTTCTCTATCACCGGATGCCAGCTGAATTTGTTTTCTTTCCACGACGCTAACTATCCTGTTGAGAGTTTTCAGTGTTTTCTGACTTTTTGATTGCAACTAAAGTATACATTACCTATCTGTCTGCCTTGCTCTTTCAAATTTGTTTCGCTGTTTCGACACTTTTATTTGTATGAAATTATTTGTATGTTTATCTACCACATCCCATTTGTTATCAATTGAATAATTTGCAAGGCTAAGCGCTGATAGCAAAATAAGAATTAATATTGTTCACCTATCAATTATTTGTGTGGCTGGGTGTCTGTGGTCTGATAAGGTGTGTGTTTTGTTTTTAATTTTCCCGTTTTGTCCATGCTCTTGTTAATTTCTGTACTTTTTATCGCCCTCATCGCTTTAAACTCAACGGGTCCATCCCAATCAGCGAGTTCGGTATCTTGATAAACGCAAGGATTTGTCAAAGGTCATTCGGGATAAACAAAGAGCGTTGCTAGTGAACTTAATGGCTAATGTACACTGAAAAAAATGTTGATAAATGAATAAATAAAATGAAAGAAATTAAGAGTTGCGTGAACTTCTGTAATTTACTGATTGAGTTCTGGATTTCAGTTCATATCAAATCTGGTTGAACATAAATTGAATTTCTGACCAAAATCACCTGCAAGTGCAAATCTCATTTACACACCAATGGTGAAATTACATAAAGCTGCGCAGACAGTGAAAATATCATCGATATGTGGAACTAAATGGGTAAAGTGTTTCTCAGAATGTTAAACCACTTTAGACGACCTATGGCTCATTCAACATGAATTCAGATATTGACAACCTTCTTGGTTTTGTGTACTTTTTCTCTGGTCACTTGCTGATAACCACCGCTAGGAGGGGGAATCTTTAAATAGGTTTGGCGAAACATCAAGTCTTCTTGAATGGCAAATCCTCGATCCGCAATTATGCAATCCGCAGGATCAACTAAGTTTTAAAAAATCCACTCTTCCTAACAATGCGTGTATCAGATGATCGCCCACCCCAAGCTTTGGGTAAGATTGTGATCATGTTGTTTGGGGCAATTCCAACCAATACTTTCACAGTAATCGGACTATGGCCGATTCTTGTAATCGGGCCATGTGAAAGCCTGCAACTGTAGACGCCGTGGTCGTTCTGTAAATATCTCTGTGCAGTCGAGAATGCATCTCAGTGCTGGGCATTTAGTTATTATATGTTTCGGCTGCGTGGACCTTGTCAAATGACGATCTGTAAGGATGTCCATTACATACCAGTACAAGTTGCAATGCAAAAGAAAATGGTGCAAGTATATTGTACTGATTTATACAATCACACGATTATAACTGAAAATTAGAATGTCAAATACTGATTAAAATTATCCAATGTAATGGGAATCGGAAGGGACATGATTAGTCAGGAGACTCGTGACTAAGTTTTGTACCACACAACTTTACTTACACATGTACATGCAGGACTCATTCAGAAGTCAACAAACGTGCATACGTGGACTAGTATAGTAAGAGGTGAAAACCCCACAAATACTTTTCATATCATCTACTGATAGTTATGTGGCCTGCAGCCACAACAACCTGACCGCGGGAGAAGACGGCAGGGGAAGGGAAAAGACATTGGGGCCTTCCATCACAGTGAGGAGAGGACTGGAGGAGACTCACTGTGATGGATGTTTCTTTTTTTTGTGTGTTTTTGGGGTTGTGTAATTTGCCTATTTTAATGCTTTATTGTGTAATCTGCCTAATTTAATGTTTTATTGTTGGACTGTGGGTGACTGAATTTCGTCCAAAAAATCCGTTTTTTTGGATGACAAATAAAGCTATCTTGAATCTTGAATCTTGAATCTTATAGAAATCATACATTTCATTTCATTCTCCCTCGTCCCCCCCCCCCCAAACAAATACAATAAAAAATGGTTGTTATTAATTATCACAATCTCGCTCAATTACCGAAGCGGGCCAGCAAGCAAAAGCCAATTAAACCATCAAAATCACCGTAGTTTTGTACAAATGAACCATAAATACACCCAACTCTTCAACTTCAACTCCCCCTCCCACTCCCAGTCTGACCTTTCAGTCATGGGCCTCCTCCAATGCCATAGTGAGGCCCACCGGAAATTGGAGGAACAGTACCTCATATTTCGCTTGGGTAGCTTGCAGCCCAACGGTATGAACATTGACTTCTCCAACTTTAGATAGTTCCTCTGTCAACTTTGAAACCAGTGGTATGACCGTTGATTTCTCTAATTTAAGCTACTCTTGCAACCCCCCCCCCCTCATCCTTGTATCCTTCTCGTTGTCACCCTTTCCCCAGCCAACAATGTTCTACTATGGGTTCTACCCTTCCCGAAGTCATCTGTTGCCAGCCCTGATTGTTCTGGCCTTGTTTCCACCCCCACCTCTACTTTCAGTCTGAAGAAGGCTTCCGATCCGAAACATCACCTATCGTTTTTCTCCAGAGATGGAGCCTGACTCGCTGAGTTATTCCAGTATTTTTATGTCTATTGTTGGTTTTTAGTTCTTTAGCTAAATTCCTCCCTATCCATGTATTTCTTTTTGAGATTAATGGATTGTTGGTCCGATAATGCATAGATCGCCCATCCCTATCTGCCATTGCGAAGCTGATGATAAACTACCTTGATGCTGTCTCACCTGCTGAGCTACTTCGGCTTTTTGTGTCTATCTTCATCAACTATAATCTTGTTATGCCATTCATGTTATAAATCCAAAGGTTGGATCAAGGAAGAGTAAAAAATGATATAGTTCCAAGCCTTGATGTGCTTGGAAGTGACCTTGCAGACAACTACATTATTAAGCGGAAGATAAACACAAAATGCTGAAGTAAATCAATGGCCAGCCAGAATCTCTGGAGACAAAGGATAGGTGGCAGCTTCTGCACCAAACGTCCAGTGCAAACCAGCACCTGCAGTTCCTGGACTCTGCAGAAGGACTTAAATAGGTTTGGGGAGCGAGCTGAGTAGTGGGCGATGGAATGCAGCATAACAAAGTGTGGAGTCATGTCTTTGCGTCGTAGGAATAAAGGCATAGACTATTTTCTAAATGGGGAAATAATTCACTAATCGGAGATGCAAAGGGATTTGGGAGTGCTGTTGCAGATTCCCAAAAAGTTAATTTGCAAGTCACATCGGTAGGAAGGAACGTGAATGCAATGCTAGGGGATTTAGTCCGAGAGGGCTAGAATACAAAACATGGATGTAATGCTGAGGTTTTAAAGGAACTGTTCAGACCAAATTTGGAGTATTATGCGCAATTTTAGGCCCCATATCTGAGGAAATATGTGTTGGCTTTGGAGAGGGTCCAGAGGAGATTTACGAGAATGATCCCAGGAATACTTGGGTTAATATGTGATGAGCGCTTAAAGGCACTGGGCTTGCATTCGCTGGAGTTTAGGATGAAGGGGAACCTCATTGAAACTTACCGAATAGTGAAAGGTTTGTATACAGTAAACGTGGAGAGGATGTTTCCACTGGTGGAAGAGTCTGAGGCCAGAGATCATTGCCTCAGCATTAAAGGATGTATCTTTAGCAAGGAGATGATGAGGATTTTTTTAGACAGAGGGTGGTGAATCTTTGGAATCGATTGCCATAGATGGCCGTGGATATTTTTACATAGATACATAGAAACATAGAAAATAGGTACAGGAATAGGTTATTCGGCCCTTCGAGCCAGCACCGCTATTCAATATGACCATGGCTGATCATCCATAATCAGTACCCCGTTCCTGCTTTCCCCCCATTATCCCTTCATTCCGTTAGCTCCAAAAGCAATATCTACCTCTCTCATGAAAACATCCAATGAATTGGCCTCCACTGCCTTCTGTGGCAGGGAATTGGACAGATTCACAACCCTTTGCGTGTTTTTCCTCATCGCAGTCCTAAATGGCCCTTATACTTAATCTGTGACCCCTGCTTCTGGACACCCCCAACATCGGGAACATTTTTTTCTGGGTTTAGTCTGTCCAATCCGTTAAGAATTTTATATGTTTCTATAAGATCCCCTCTCATCCTTCCAAATGTCAGTGAATACAAGCCCAGTCGTCCCATTCATTCATCATATGTCAGTCCCGCCATCCCGGGAATTAACCTGGTGAACCTATGCTGCCCTCCCTCAATAGCAAGAATGTCCTTCTTCAATTTAGAGAGACCAAAACTGCACACACTACTCCAGGTGTGGTCTCATCAGGGCCCTGCACAGCTGTAGTATGACCTCCTTGCTCCAATACGCAAATCCTCTCGCTATGAAGGACAACATGCCATTTCCTTTCTTCACAGCCTACTGTACTTGCATGCTTACATTCAGTGACTGGTGTACAAGGACATAATTGCCTTCTTGTTCTTGCCACCAAAGTGGATAACCTCACATTTATCCACATTACACTGCATCTGCCATCTAGCTTTGTGTCATCCGCAAACTTGGAGATGTTACTTTTAATTCCCTCATTTAAATTGTTAATATCTCGTGTAAATAATTGGGGTTCCAGCACTGAGCCTTGCGGCACCCCAATAGTCACTGTCTGTCATTAATTCCTTCTCTTTGCTTCCAGTCTGCCAACCAGTTCTCTATCCATGTCAATACCCTAACCCCAATACCATGTGGTCTAATTTTGCACACTAATCTCGTGTGGAACCTTGTCAAAGGATTTTTGAAAGTCCAGATACACCACATCCACTGGCTCTCCCATTTCCATTCTACTTGTTACATCCTCCAAAATCTCCAGAAGATTAGAAAGGCATGATTTCCCCTTCAGAAATCCAGGCTGACTTCGACCGAACCCTTCACTGCTTTCCAAATGCGTTGCAATTACATCTTTAATAATTGAATATTTTTTATGCAGAGATTGACAGATTCGTGATTGGTACGGGTGACAGGGGGTACGGAGATAAGGCATGAGAATGGGGTTGAGAGGGTAAGATAGATCAACCATGATTAAATGGCTGTAGGCTTGATGGGCCGAATGGCCTAATTCTGCTGCCAGAACATGAATTTATGAACTTATGAATCATGCGTCTTTGGTTCTTGTATGCCTTGGTGACAATTTTGTTGAGGTTACACACAAGGAGGACTGATTAGAATGCATTCTGTAGATGGTACAGACTGCGGGCTTGTTGCACTTGTGGCAAAGAGAGACAAAGATTGGGATTATGCCATTCAAATAAAAACCTAATCCTGTAAAATATCGCTCTTGAGTGTTGTCGGAACTGAAGTCATCGCGACATGTGGCGAGTATATCATCACAGTCATATTGCTCTTTTTTAAACAATATCAGAGAAGTCTTGAGAATTTGGTATTGAGTGGGGAACTGAAATGAAATGGAATGGGGATAGATTATTTTGGTTCCAACATGATATTTATTATAGAAAATATTCATAAAGCAGTAAATCTCACGCCATTCTGCTCGTTATGCCTTAACTGATATAGACGGCGCTAAGTAATAAGTCACATGGATTTCTGCCCTTCCAGATTCCTGTTTGCGATGGTTGGTCTGGAGAACTCGAAAGTCCTAGCATCTTTTGGGATTATGATCTAATGTGAAGTATTTCTCCCTGTCTCATGAAGGTGAGTTTCGTGAGCTGGATCGAAACATTCATTTATACAATCAATAAATCTGATCTAGAAACAAAGGTAAACGCTGTTTTAAAACTAGTTGTTGTTCTTCGTACTCAAGTAACGGTGAGCTATTTATTAAATCAAGGGCCGAGCTAGTCTCGGATGTCTCTGAGAATAAAATTGAGATATAACAATAGACATCTGGAAATACAGTGGGATCAACACTGTTTTATTGGTACACCATGTCCACTTTCGTGACTGTTACACATGAACCAATCCTTCATCAATGCACTCTGCTCAATTTCACTTGGCCAATCTAAACTCCATCTTTATTCATTTGTAGCATGATTGCGTCTCTGGGAACGCAGAATTTATTGCCCATCCAAAAGTGGGAACACAGCGACACAAGGAACTGTAGATGTTGGAATCATGAATAAAACAGAAAGTGCTGGAATAACAAGGGGTGTGCCGCGGGATTCGGTGCTGGGCCCGTTACTGTTTATCATCTATATAAATTATTTGAATGAGATCATACACGGTAAGATTAGCAAATTTGCAGATGATACAAACGTGGGTGGAGATGGTTGTGAAAAAGTGCAGCAGGATCTTGATCAATTGGCTAGGTAGGCTGAGGAATGGTTGATGGAATTTAATGCAGAGAAATGTGAAGTGTTGCATTTTGGGAGGTCGAACGTGGGCAGGACCTACGCAGTTGACGTCCATGTCCCTCCAAATCGGGTGGTCAAAAAGGCTTTTGGCATATTGGCCTTCATCAGACAGAGTAATGAGTATAATTGGGAGATCATGTGGCAGATGTATAAGACGTTGGTGACGCCGCACTTAGAGTATTGCGTTCAGTTCTGGGCACCATCTTATAGTAAAGATGTCGTCAAGCTGCAGAGGGTACAGAGTAGATTTACCAGGATGTTGCCAGGACTAGAGTGTCTGAGATATATGAAAAGGTTGAGTAGGCTGGGATTCTATTCCTTGAAGCGCGGACGAGGGGAAATCTTGTAGAGGTGTATAGGATCATGAGAGGAATAGATCGGGGAGATGCACAGTCTCTTGTCCAGAGTAGTTGAATCGAAGACCAGGTTTATGGTGACAGAGCAAATATTTAATAGGGATCTGAGGGGTAACTTTTTCCCAACAAAGGGTGGTGTGTGTATGGAACAAGCAGCCAGGGAAGGTAGTTGAGCCAGGGACTACCCCAACGTTTAAGAAACAGTTAGATAGGTACATGGATATGACAGGTTTTGAGAGACATGGACCGATTACGGGCAGGTGGGCCTAGTGTAGATGGGACATGTTGGCCGATGTGGGGAAGTTGGGCTGAAGGGGCTGTTTCCACACTCCATGACTCTACGACTCTCCTTGACTCTACGGGGGCTAATGTAGCATCTGCGGACCGGCATTTGGGGAGGTAATAATGAACAGCCATGAGCCAGTGCAATGTTTCGCGTGTTCATTTGCTCACGGTATTGCACGTTGCAAAGTTTAGAACGTGCAACAGTGTGAGAAGGATGAGAGCGGTGAGAGCGGGGACCTGTGTGAATAAACCTTGGGTAAACGTGCAAGTGGTTTATGCGCTCAATTAGAGCTCACTCTGCAGATGGTACATATTGTATTCACTTTAGTTTAATTTAGAGATACAGCGCAGAAACAGGCCCTTCTGCCCACTGATCGACGGCCCCCGCACATTAACACTATCCTACACACTTTAGGGACATTATATAATTTTACCAAGCCACTGTCTTTGTAGTGTTGCAGGAAACCGGAGCTTCCTGGGAAATCCCAGGCAGGTTATGGGGAAAACGGAGTGGTGAAAGGATGAACGGTTAAGTTAATGGATGGTTAACCAGTCATGTGCACTGCTAATCTAATCTCGTTTAATGACAATTTAAGGACAATTATTCATGATAATTATTTTTCTCACACGTTATTTCCCGGAAACCGCTCTTCGGATTTCTCCCTTGTCAGTTTTTTACCTGACAGCTGGAGTGCCATTGTATTCCATTAAACTATAATTGAGTATGGATGTACTGTATGTAAAATTCCTGTCGTCCTGTCGTACTACAAAGTTGAAAAGACTCTGGAAGTGTTCGGTGAGAGCCAATACGGCCTCTTTTACTTCACTCATAAATGCATTAATTTGGTGCAGGTAACTTTCCACTTTGTGTGGTGGCAAGCTTTGCGATTTACTGCGCATTACAAGTAACAAGCTTTTACAAGCACAACACACGTCGAGTAGTCGCAATTGCCTCCAAAACTGCAACTTTACTGATATTTGTAGTGATGTTCTGTGCCCTCTGGTCCGTTCTAAATTATATGATACACAAGTAGAAGTACAGCCTGTGAGATTTATGATTTCTAAAATTACAAAGATATCTAGATTTAATATGATATTTAATAAACCATCGCTGAGGAGGTGACTGTCATCATCTTATATTCAGCGAAACGGATTCAGTTGGACCGTTTAGATAAAATATTTCTATTCCGTTTTCATTTGTGATTAAACAGTGAACGAATATAATGTTTAAAACTCGCAGACAATCTGTTTAATATATATATGCGGAGGGGTTATACATAAAATTATAGATTGTTTGTTTATAAAGAAGGGGAAACTGCGCCGATCCTTTTTATTCCGCGACATGTATCAGAACGTATGAAGCTATTTAGAAATACAAATCTCTAAAATAAGACCTGCATGTTTCACAGTGGCGAATATTTTGAAGAACCAACTGGCGATTTCTGATTGGCTTCGACGAGCATACCGGTTTGATTGGTTTGGATAGATCAACACACGGTGACATTTCGTCATTCCATTTATAAAGGAAGCCAGAGAGCAAGATTACACGCCACTTTTGACCTGGAAACTGCGGCCCTATCGGAGCTCAGTCGGCTAATGAAAATGTCTTATTGGATCCGTGTGGTCGGTGCGTTGGTGTTTTGCGCAGTTTGTGAGTATTTTACTTTCCAGGACATTATACTTATTTCTGTTCACAATTAATTTGGGGTTATCTCCCACACTTCAACACGTTTACCAATTTTCTTTTTTTCCCCTGATATTTCTCTTTTCTCAGACGTAAGCGCGGCAGTTACAGTGAGTCAACAGCCGTCGGTGTCCACCTCTCCCGGACACAATGTACAAATACCCTGTACCATATCGGGTTCAGACGTTACCTTAGTCTCATGGTACCAGCAGATACCTGGCAAAACTCCTAAGTATCTATTCTGCCATTATAGCGGAGGTACCATTTATAAAGGCACGGACATTCCAGACCGTTTCTCGATCTCGGTGTCGGGCAGCTCTGTAACATTCGCAATATCTAGCGTTCAACGGGAAGATGCTGCGGACTATTACTGTGCCAAATGGGATAGTGGTTTACATTTCGGTAAAGGAACGAGACTGGGTATTGGCGGTAAGTAAAATATATTCTGCGAACAGCGCGCCGTGTTCTTGTTAATTTAATGCAGGTATTGCTTGATTTAACGTCAAGTGAGTTCACATTATACCTGATTGTGCCCGCTGTTTTTCATTGCAGATAGCGCGATCTCGCTATACAGACATAACTCAGTAAAATGACCGCAAAGACGAGCTAATGATTCGTCTTGAGCTTTTACAGACTAACATTCAATCAATTTCTCAACAAAAGTATTCTGTGTACATCAGTTGTACATCAGTTGAATTACCAAAATATTTTATATAATTGTTTTTGCTGATCAGAGCCACATTCCTACCTCAAAGCCATTTCAAAACAGCCATGACCCCCCCCGAGCACGATCTACTCGTATTCTCACCATTAGAGTACAAATTGCGCAGCTGCGATTCCAAACGAGATATTTTTTTTACAATTCGCAGAATTGCTTAGGGCCGCGCTTCATGAATTTAATGTACTCGAAAATGTAATGCATCTCTTCCATTTTCCATTTTGTTTCGCCCCAATAATGGTCGCGTACTTCCTAATGCGAATGGTATCAGTTCTCTCGGATTTTGAAATCGTCAACAGATGAGGGTTGATAACGAATTAAAGTTGCATGGTTCTTTCAATAATTGGCGACAATATTCCCTGCGAACTTTTCAAAGCGTGATAATGAATGTCGAGATATGAAAGAAAATTGCTTGGGTAAGGTGGGGGGGAAGGGGGGGGGGGAGGTCAGCAACGTTGATATTGAACACTGACAAAATTCCGGTTTACAAGGATATCATTTCTCCCCAAAATGCGAAAGGAGAATGTTTCGCACGTTTGTTTAATGCCTGGGGCAGCCGTTCGTCGACGCTGCAGTGCATTGCAAATATAAATAAACATTCGAACGACAATGTCATCCTTGCTTGAAGACGACATCTGCAAATCGGTGACCGTGGCATTCAAATAGTCATTTCCTTATGTCTTTGCGCTACATAAATAGCGCCACCCTCCATCTCAATCGGTGCCGACATTTAAATAAGTTTAAATCTGTTATTATAAATTTCGCGACCGTGAATCGTTTATATCTGCTGATATATTTAAATCAATGTAAAGCCGGAGACGTGTAGTAAAATGCAGTTTATTAAAGTTATATTAATGTATTCAGTTTTCTAAAACTAAGCAGCCATGATCTATCGTAATTGCTTTCCCGGAGTTTGTGCGTGGGGCAGACAGGATCTATTTTAGTTGCTTTCGGTACTTTATTTGTTGTTTCCCCGATTAAACACGCTATAATGGTTTGAAATAGGTCGAGTATAAAACGATTTATTTCTACAAAGAATTAAAAGAGTGCTTTAACGAGTTGTATTTTCCGCAAATATGATATCTCAACGACAGCAATTCTCCAATTAAATGTGACTTCTTATTAAACAGATCACCGGGCGCCGATCGTGACGGTCCTCCCGCCTTCAGCGGATGAAGTTACCTCAAAGGGCACCGCCACCCTGGTGTGTTTGGTGAACGGCTTTAACCCGGGCTCAGTAGCCATTGAGTGGAGCGTCGACGGCGGTGCAAAAAATAGCGGCGTTGAGACAAGCCCGATTCAGCAGGATAAGGACAACACGTTCAGTCTCAGCAGTTACCTGACTCTGCCGGCCTTAGTCTGGAACGCACACGAGCTTTACACCTGTGTGGTTAAACACGCGACTCAGGCAAACCCGCTTAAGACAAATATCTTGAGATCCAGCTGTATCTGATGTTTGAAGCGAGAGCTGACCCGACAAAGTTAGTTAATCACCATTAGGTTCTTTCATTTGTCAAAGTTAGTCTTCGTCTTTCCGAATGTTCGTGAAGAAATGCCATTTGTGGTTGAAACCTTTATTTTTGTGACTTGTTCGCTTTAAATGTAGTTCTTTCGAAAGAATATAGTTCTTGAATAAAGAATTAAGTGGTTTCAATTGCGTTAACCAAAAGCATGTATGTTGCTATTGTATCCAAGCTATTCTTTGCAGACGTTGAATAAAGTTTAAAAACGAATGTCAAATGCATTGCTGATTCTCTTTGGTTTATTTCTGACCTCAAACATGACGGCTTAACATGGACTGTGTCGTCTTGTAGATTTGAGCTAGAAACGCTGATTTTTCCTCGCAATCTCGATCTCGAATTACAATCGCAGAACAGTAGTGAGTCTGCCACTCGTTCTAAACTAAGCACCGCAAACGTGGTCTCAACTCCAATGTAGGAGCCATTTATGCTTAATTCAGTTATTGTCATTGTGTTATGGCTATGTTTTAATATTTCTAGTTTATGTCTTTTTTGCCTGCTTGTGGGTGTGACTCAATGCGTAATTGGGAGTGTCTAGATGGGAGGAGGCTAGTGTGTCGACAGAGGTTGTGGGTCAGTTTAGACTCGGAGGATGGTGAGCATAGTGTTCTTTACCATGCGCTCGCACCGGTTATATTTGTAAGAACCACACGGTAATAATTGCAAGATTTCTAATTATTGTTTGAAGAAGAAACAGTTGATAAAGTACGGAAACTGATGAATTACTCTATGATTTGTGCTACTTTAATAAAACCAATTGGTGAAGAAAAGAAGTTTGGAAGATTCGTTTTGTCATATCAGGATGCGACGTGTGCGTAAGCTAAAACTACATTTCATCCCCGAGAAGTAATGGCTATCGGTGGGATTTCTAGATGGTATAGAAACTGCCATTACATCCAATAAGAATCCCCCAAAATTGACAGAAAATGCTGTTAATACTCAGGAGGCGAGGCGGCCTGAAGTGAGAAATTCATTTGACGTTTCAGGTTGTTCGTTTGGTCAAAAATGTCCCTCCCAAACCCACACCTTCAGGGCTTAAAGAATTTGTTAATTATTTTTTCGATCGTAACGTGCGCCATTACATAAATAAAGGCTAGTCATGTGTATACCTGGAAATTTACCGGAAACGACATTAATTCCCAACATATCAGCAAGATTCTGTAACACATGGTTTGTTCCCACCTCCACTTTACACTATTCGCACTAAGCAGCACCTCCAACCTTTATCACCGAACATCTTTAAAAAATATATATATTTATTTTTACTGAAGGAAAGATACAATACGAAAAAACGTAATGCATTACATTCCCCTCCATTTTGTTCTTTATATATAACAACAAAAATAACCCACACCGACCCTCCCTGGATACCCATTTGCAGCTGATGTGTTCACAATATATCATATCACAAATACAAATGCACAATTTGACAGCAAAACCTCTATATTCTTCCAAGGCGCAGGCCCATACATATCTACAACATGTCAGATGGTTCAGGATTCTCTCATTCATTGTGCATCAGCCATCCTGTGAGGTAATCGGCAATTGTGTAAACAAAAAATAGGTAAATAAATAAAAGTAAAACATAATTAAAGGCAGATCCCCAACTGCAATCAAGTGCCCTCAGTCAGTGGGTAGTTCTTTTAGATTCTCAAAGTATGACAGAAAAGGTTCCCATTCTGAATAAAACTTTTTCACAGAACCCCTCAGTGTAAATTTGATCTTTTCTAGTTTTAGGAAAAACATTACGTCCTCTAGCCAAGCGGCAACAGATGGAGGAGTTGTAGATTTCCAGACCAGCAAAATTCTCCTACGGGCCAAAAGTGATGTGAATGCAATGATGTCAGATTGGTTTGCATTTAAACCCAAAGTTCCATCTGTTACGCCGAATACAGCTACGAGTGGGCAAAGCCTCACTGTCACCCCAAAGACTTCACTGATGGTTTTAAAAAACACTGTCCAGTAGTCCCCACGTTTGGGGCATGACCAGAATGCGTGAGCTAGATTGGCTGGAGAGAAGGAGCACCTGTCTTTACACTATTCGCACTAAGCAGCACCTCCATCCTTTATCGCCGAACATCTTGACGTTAATCGATGACGGGGTTTGTATTTAAATGGTTACATACATTACACTTTATTTCTTCTCATTGTCAGCTTTTAAGAAACGGGGTGATTTTTGGGGGTAAGCACAGCAATCACTGAGTTTGGATGTGGCGTGCAACACGTCGCCACATCCACAGAGAGAGAGAGCGAGATAGAGAGAGAGATGGAGAGAGCGAATGAGAAGGGGGAAAGGGTTAAGAGCGAAGAATGAGGGAACTTTCTGCTGCAGAAAGAAGACAAACAGTCATGGAGCCCCTGACCGCTGTCACAAATTGCCTTTCACCTATTCCTAGCCTTATTCTCAGTGGCTGACAATTACTTTCACTCCACATAAGCGACCCAAGCTAAAATCTTTATGATCCTGATTGAAGGCAGTTTTTGCAGCTTCGAATCAATGGTCGCAAAACTGCCATTCCTAATCGGATCATTAGTTATTTTGGCACTTCCTTTAAATCTGTAACACGAATATTGAGCATTCTATCACGCAGCAGATTGTTGAATTAAAAAGTATTGACAATGACACCTCAATCAAATCACACTTGCACCTTACATGCTCAGAAGGACAATTCCGATTACGCGTGAGCTGCCGTTATCATGCCAAGTTCCGTCAAAATTCCTGCTGTGTGCTGTGTTTTTTTCTGAAGGAGCAAACAGCAAAGATTTGAATGTTCCTATGCTTGGCATTTCCATCTGTTCCGCTAGTGTCCAACTATCCATCAATATCAGATGATCAGATATGATTTTTTTCCAATGACGGGACATTCGAAGCCACCCATCAAAGTGGATTCCAATGATTTGCATCCTTCTCCTCTTTATCTCACCCCTACATTGCCAGATCCAGCGTGATATTAAATCCACACATCTAGGTTTCCCTTGTTCATCCCTCTCCGAATAAGCATTTATTTTCCAATGAGTTCTCCTCTCTTTCTTCGAAACTCTCAGGGAATATTCTGCAGCTCAACTGAAATACAAATTAAAGAAATACGCAGTGGTTCGGAAGGAATTACAGATGCCGATTTAAACCGAAGATTGACACAAAAAGTTGGAATAACTCATACGGGTCAGACATCATCTCTGGAGAAAAGAAATAGGTGACGTTGCGGGTCGAGACCCTTCTTCACACCTGAAACGTCAGCTATTCGTTTTCTAATGATGCTGTCTTCGGCGCTGGCTCGAAGGGCCAAATGGCCTCCTCCGGCACCTATTTCCTATTTTCTATGACCCGCTGTCCAGCTTTTTTATGTCTACCTCCAAATAATTGTCACATCTACCGGGTACACTGTATTTCGTTTTTGTATACAGTTCAGTACAAGTATCACTATATATAAGCACATGAATACATCTTAGAAAAACATCTCAGATACACGACAAGTGTATCGTGCTGGTGCACTGAGACAGTATATAGAGTCGGCATTTGGCGCCATTTTCAAATCCCAGTTGTTGTAAATGCAGGGTTCTTGACCAGGCCATCCAGGTCCACTTCCCTGGCGTTGCAGGGTCTTCATCGGCCCTCTTTACCGTCAGGGTAGTGCACTCCCTCCCGCAGTCAGTCCAGTTACTTGGCCACTCCCTTCGACACCTTCCGGACGCGCGAACGGGACCTTCCGGGTGGGTGTCCCGTACGGTGCGCGGCACGAGTCCTCGGCGGACATCGACTCTGAGATATCATCTTCACTTTTTTGGTTGCACATATTAACAAATCAATTAATCTGTCTCCATTGATGTTCATACACCGCCTTTTTAAACCACCGTCTATTCAAGCCCAACTGGTGCAATATCACGTTTACATTCACGATATTCCTGTCTCTAAAGTTACCATTTTGCCCCATGGGCTTGATCATCTGATGCAAAAAAACGCAATGTTCTCCATACTTAAAACTCTACTATTTGTGTAATTCCCATCTACCACATTTCGACCCGATTAGTAAGAAGGTGGTCCCAGTATGATCCTTGTGGCGATGGGCTCATTGCAATATATATATATATATATATATATATATATATTCCGTCAATACTATATCAAAAACATTTGTTGTCTATGCCAGACGTGGAACTACACCCCTGACATTCTGTTCCTGAGCAAATTTGAGCCTGGCGCAGTGAACACTGGGATCGTTAACACTGAGCTTCTTAATTTGGAACCGAGCTCCCAACTTCTGGTAGAGCAAGTGCACATCTGACGCTTTCAACTTTGCCAGTTCGTAGGCGAACTTAGATGTCTGTGCCATACCAATTCCACCTCAGTATTTCTCCAGAGACACGAAAGTTCCCAGAATCCCCGCTTTGCACACTGGACACAGACATTGGCGTTCTTCGTCAAAGTTCATAAGGCAGAATGTGAGTTTGCCCTGAGCCAACTTCCTATTTCTTCTACATGGATACATAGATACATAGAAAATAGGTGCAGGAGTAGGCCATTCGGTCCTTCGAACCAGCACCGCCATTCAATGTGATCATGGCTGATCATCCACGTATGCAACCGTGGCTCTCGTGGACAATGTTAGATCTGAAACTCCTGTATCACCGCAATCTGGAATCCCATATATATTTCGTTCACATTTACACCCACTGGCCACTATTTTTTTGAACTAATCGTTCTTCTTCATCATATTCTTTATTGTACTGAGGTTTAGTGAAAATCTTTTTTGTTGCGAGCTATCCAGCCAACGAAAGGACTCTATATGATTACCATCAAGCCGTCCACAATGTGCAGTAACAGGATAAATATATACCATTCAGTGCATGATAAAGTCCTATTAAAGATAATTCAATGGTCTCCGATGAGGATAAATGAGAGGCCTGGACCGCAAACCCGCTCGTGAGAGGACGGTTCGGTTGCCTGATAGCAGCTAGAAAGGAACTGTCACTGAATCTGGAGGTATGCGTTTTCAAACTTCTGTACCTGTGGCCTGATGGGAGAGGGAAGAAGAGGGAATGACCCGAGTGAGACTGGTCCTCGATTATGCTGGTGACCCAACAAGGCCACGTGGTGCAGATGGAGTCCAAGGAAGGTAGGTTGGTTTGCGGGATGACCTGGGCTATGTCCACAACTGTCTGCAGTTTCTTGCGGGTTTCGATGGAGCTGTTCCCAAATAATAATAATAATAATAATGCATTACACTTATATAGCGCTTTTCTAACACTCAAATACGCTTTACAAGGTTTAGTAAAACATAAAAGAAAATAAATAGATAAATGAGTAAACGAAGAGAAAAGGAAAAAGAAGGTGAGGTAACGGTCAGTGATTGAAGGCAGTGCTGAACAGATGAGACTTCAGTGATGTTTTGAATGTGGTGAGTGAGGAGGAGTCTCTGACGGTTTGGGGCAGTGAGTTCCAGAGGGTGGGAGCAGCGATGGAGAAATCCCTGTCCCCCCAGGATCTGAGCTTGGTCCGCATGGGGGGGGGGGGGGGAAGGAGGTTAGCAGCAGCAGAGCGGAGGGTACGGGTGGGAGTGTGTCTGTGGAGGTGGTCAGTCAGGTAGGATGGGGCCAGGTTATGGAGGGCTTTGTATGTCATGAGGAGGATTTTGTACTTGATTCTCTGGGGGATGGGGAGCCAGTGGAGCTTGTAAAGGACTGGGGTGATATGGTCACGGATCGGGGAGTGGGTGAGTAGACGGGCAGCGGAGTTCTGGATGTGTTGGAGTTTGTTGATGATTTTTGAGGGTGAACCATAGAGGAGGCTGTTGCAGTAGTCCAGACGGGAGGTGATGAAGGCGTGGATGAGGGTTTCAGCAGCTGTTGAGGAGAGGGATGGACGGAGATGGGCGATGGTTCACCTCCTCTACGGTTCACCCTCAAAAATCATCAACAAACTCCAACACATCCAGAACTCCGCTGCCCGTCTACTCACCCACTCCCCGATCCGTGACCATATCACCCCCGTCCTTTACAAGCTGCACCGGCTCCCCATCGCCCAGAGAATCCAGTGAAGAAAGCGAATGGCATGTTGGCATTCAGAGCAAGAGGATTTGAGTTTAGGAGCAGGGAGGTTCTGCTGCAGTCGTACAGGGCATTGGTAAGACCGCACCTGGAATATTGTGTGCAGTTTTGGTCTCGTAACCTGAGGAAAGACGTTCTTGCCTTAGAGGGAGTACAGAGAAGGTTCACCAGATTAATCCCTGGGATGGCGGGACTTGCATATGAGGAAAGAATGGATAGACTGGCCTTGTACTCGCTGGAATTTAGGAGACTCAGGGGGGATCTTATAGAAACATATAAAATTCTTAAGGGGTTGGAGATGCTAGATGCGGGAAGATTGTTCCCGATGTTGGGGGAGTCCAGAACGAGGGGTCACAGCTTAAGGATAAGGTGGAAGTCTTGTAGGACCGAGATGACAAAACATTTCTTCACCCAGAGAGTGGTGAGTCTGTGGAATTCTCTGCCACAGAAGGTAGTTGAGGCCTGTTCATTGGCTATATTTAAGAGGGATTTAGATGTGGCCCTTTTTGCTAAACGGATCAGGGGGTATGGAGAGAAGGCAGGCACAGGCTACTGAGCTGGATGATCAGCCATGATCATATTGAATGGCGGTGCAGGCTCGAAGGGCCGAATGGCCTACTCCTGCACCTATTTTCAATGTTTCTATGTTTCCATGTTTCTATGTTTTTGAGGTGGAAGAAGGCTGTCTTGGTGATGTGTTTGATGTGTTTGTCGAAGGAGAGGGTTTGATCAAGGATGATTCCAAGATTCCGGATGTGAGCGGAGGTGGATACTGGGAAACCATCAATATTGACAATAGACAATAGACAATAGACAATAGGTGCAGGAGTAGGCCATTCAGCCCTTCGAGCCAGCACCGCCATTCAATGCGATCATGGCTGATCACTCTCAATCAGTACCCCGTTCCTGCCTTCTCCCCATACCCCCTCACTCCGCTATCCTTAAGAGCTCTATCCAGCTGTCTCTTGAAAGCATCCAACGAACTGGCCTCCACTGCCTTCTGAGGCAGAGAATTCCACACCTTCACCACTCTCTGACTGAAAAAGTTCTTCCTCATCTACGTTCTAAATGGCCTAACCCTTATTCTTAAACTGTGGCCCCTTGTTCTGGACTCCCTCAACATTGGGAACATGTTTCCTGCCTCTAATGTGTCCAATCCCCTAATTATCTTATATGTTTCAATAAGATCCCCCCTCATCCTTCTAAATTCCAGTGTATGCAAGCCCAATCGCTCCAGCCTTTCAACATACGACAGTCCCGCCATTCCGGGAATTATCCTAGTGAACCTACGCTGCACGCCCTCCATAGCAAGAACATCCTTCCTCAAATTTGGAGACCAAAACTGCACACAGTACTCCAGGTGCGGTCTCACCAGGGCCAGGTACAACTGTAGAAGGACCTCTTTGCTCCTATACTCAACTCACCTTGTTATGAAGGCCAACATTCCATTGGCTTTCTTCACTGCCTGCTGCACCTGCATGCTTCCTTTCATTGACTGATGCATTAGGACACCCAGATCTCGTTGAACTCCCCCTCCTCCTAATTTGACGCCATTCAGATAATAATCTGCCTTTCTATTCTTACTTCCAAAGTGAATAACCTCACACTTATCTACATTAAACTGCATCTGCCATGTATCCGCCCACTCACACAACCTGTCCAAGTCACCCTGCAGCCTTATTGCATCTTCCTCACAATTCACACTACCCCCCAGCTTATTATCATCTGCAAATTTGCTAATGGTACTTTTAATCCCTTCGTCTAAGTTATTAATGTATATCGTAAATAGCTGGGGTCCCAGCACCGAACCTTGCGGTACCCCACTGGTCACTGCCTGCCATTCCGAAAGGGACCCATTTATCCCCACTCTTTGCTTTCTGTCTGTCAACCAATTTTCTATCCATGTCAGTACCCTACCCCCAATACCATGTGCCCTAATTTTGCCCACTAATCTCCTATGTGGGACCTTGTCGAAGGCTTTCTGAAAGTCGAAGTACACCACACCCACTGACTCTCCCCTGTCAATTTTCCGAGTTACATCCTCAAAAAATTCCAGTAGATTTGTCAAGCATGATTTCCCCTTCGTAAATCCATGCTGACTCGGAATGATCCTGTTACTGCTATCCAAATGCTCAGCAATTTCGTCTTTTATAATTGACTCCAGCATCTTCCCCACCACTGATGTCAGACTCACTGGTCTATAATTACACGTTTTCTCTCTCCCTCCCTTCTTAAAAAGTGGGATAACATTTGCTATCCTCCAATCCACAGGAACTGATCCTGAATCTATAGAACATTGAAAAATGATCTCCAAGGTGAAGTTGTGGGTGGATTTGGTGAGGGATTTTGGTCCAATGATGATGATTTCAGATTTGGCGCAATTGATTTTGAGCAAATTGAATTGAAGCCAAGATTTTACTTCAGTGATGCAGTTTGTCAGGGTAGAGTGCGTAGTGGTGGAGATTGACTTGGTGGAGATGAGGAGCTGGATATCATCGGCATAGCAGTGGAACTTGAGACCATGATGGCGGATTAATTGACCAAGGGGGAAAAGGTACAGGATGAAGAGGAGGGGGCCAAGAACTGAACCTTGGGGGACACCTTGGGGGAGGGGAGCGGTGGGGGATTTGCAGTTATTAATGGAGATGAACTGGTGCCTGTCGGAGAGGTATGATTTGATCCAGGATAGGGCTGTGCCGGTGATGTTAAAGGTGGTTTCAAGTCGGGTAAGGAGGATGGTGTGATGCATGCCGATAAAAATGTTTTTCTTGACCGCACCTGTAGAAGTTGGCAGGGGCTGCTAGGTACACGCCAAACTTACTGAGCCTTCTAAGGAATTGAAGCCGCTGTGTGCATTCTTGTCCATTGCTTCGATATGGCTGGTCCAGGACAATTTGCTGGTGATATTTATTCCTAAGTATCTGAAGATTTGAACATCTCTACTTTGAACATCTCTACTTTGAACATCTCTACTTTGAACATCTCTACTTCGCCGCCATAAATGTGTGTCCTTCTTCTTTCCATGAAGTCAATAAGAATCTCCAAAGTCTTGCTGTCATTGAGGGAGCAATTGTTATTTAAGCACCGGTTTATGCGTTTCCCAATCTCCTTCCTCCGCTCCGTCCCTCTGAACACAAGGGACACACTGGGTCCCCGCCTACCCATTGTTTGCGGTTCTGCGGTGATGGCAGCACATCATAAATAGCCCTTACAATGAAACTTACACGACCCGCCTCCGTACACCACAGGTCCCTCCAGCTAAAATTCCTCTGTTCTACACATCCGGGTTCATCCACTGTCCCTGCTTAACCTGAGCTACTGCCTTTACACATCTCACTGCTTCCTCCTGACGACGTACCTGCTCTACAACCAATTTCCTGCTCTCTGTTGGACCTGCTTTACTCCACACATGTTTCCATGTGCTGACACCTAAGCCTCCTTTCCCTTGCTGCACCCTATCAACAATGTCTATATGCCCCAGAGCTGCTTCTGCTTCTGTTACTGCCTGCATTGAGTTTCACTTCCAACATCTAGTTACACAGCCCATACAGATTTGGCGCAGTGGGGTGTGCTGTGATGCTGCAAATTGGAGGAATAGCACCAAATGTTTCGCTTAAGCAGCTTTCGACCCAGCGCTATAAACGTTGATTTCTCTAATTTCAAGAAACTCCTGCATTCCCGAACTCCCCTGCCCCTTCCACAGCCTCATCGTTCTAACAGTACCACTGTTGGCACCCTTGTATCCTTCTATCGCCCCTTCAGCCAACATTGGGCCATTATGGGCTTCACCCTTCCCTTCATGTTGCCGGCCCTTATTTTTTTCTGGCCTTTTCTCGACTACAGTTTCCAACCCCCCCCCCCCCCCCCCACACACACACACACCTCTACTCTCAGTCTAAAGAAGAGTCCCGAGCCGAAAAATGACCCATTCCTTTCCTCCACAGATGCTGCCTGACACGCCGAGTAAATCCGAAATTTTGTGTCTGCTGTCGGTTTGCAGTTCTTAAGCTAAATTCATCCCGATCATTGATTTATTTTTGGGATTCATGTACTGTTTGTGTGACAATGCATCGATTGCCCATCCCGATCAGCCCTTGAGAAGCTGATGATAAACTGCCTTGAGCAACTATAGTCTTGTGATGATAATATTACCATACGTCCAAAGGTTGGATCAAGGAAGAGTGAAAGATGGTATATATCCAAGCCATCACGTGTACAATTTGGAGTTTACCTTGCAGATAATGCGGAAGATAGACATAAAGTGCTGGAGTAATTCAGCGAGTCACTTAACATCCTCGGACAAAAAGAATGGGTAATAGCTTCTGCAACAAGTGCCCAATGCAAACCAGCATCTGCAGCTGTTTTTGTGTATTCTATACATTATTATGCGTCTGTTGTTCTTGCCTCCCTGATAAGATCATAAGTCATAAGGTCATAAGTGATAGATGCAGCATTAGCCCATTCGGCCCATCATGTCTACTCCGCCATTCAATCCTTCGCATACCTTCGCCCCATAAACAGTGACACCCGTCCTAATCACGAATTTATTCATCTCTGCCTTAAAAATATCCACTGACTTGGCCTCCACAGCCTTCCGTGGCAAATAATTCCACCGATTCACCACCCCTCTGACTAAAGAAATTCCGTATCATCTCCTTCCTAAAAAAGTCCTTTAATTATGTGTCTATTCCTAGATTCTCCCACTTGTGGAAACATCCGCTCCACATCAACTCTATCCAAGCCTTTCACTATTCTGTACGTTTCAACGAGGGAACTGTTGACGGCGCAAACTGCGGCCTTGTTGCACTTGAGGTGGACAGATGCAAAGTTGGGTTTATACCATTCAAATAAGAAACTTCATCCTGTAAACTGTCAAATTTCTTGAATGTCTTTGAAGCTCATCGCGACATGTGGCGAGTATTCCATATTGCTCTTTTTAAATAAGTCGCGAGAATTTGGTATTGAGTGGGGAGCTGGGATGACGGAATGGAGATAGATTATTTCGGTTTCCAAGACAATCTATCGTAGCAAAATACCAGAAAATGCTCATAACCAAGACATCTCACACCCTTCTGGGCGTTGAAACTTAACTACTTATAATAACGAGTCACAAGAATTTCTGCACTTCCAGATTCCTGTTTGCTATGGCTGGTCTGGAGAACTCTGGTCTGGAACTGGTACAGTTCTGGATCATGTTCCAAGGTAAAGTTTTTCTCTCCGTCACATGAAGGTGAGTTTCGTGAGCTGGACCGAAACACTCACTTATACAATGAAAAAGCCTGATCTAGAAAGAAAGGGCAAATATGTTTTAGAATTAGCCGTTCATCATGGTACTCAAATAGCGAGTGGCTTATTTATTAAATCAAGTGCCCAGCTAGTCTCGGATGTCTTCAGTAAACAAATAGAGATATACTAATAGACATCTGGACGTGCATGGGGGCAACACTGGTTTATTGGTACATCGTGCCCACTTTCCACGAATGTGAACTATGAAACAATCGCGCAGAAGTGCACACTCGTCGTTCTCGCATTCAATTCTCCAACGACATACATTTGTGAGATGAGTGCGTCTCTGGGAACGCACAATTCATTGTTCATTCAAAACTGGGAACGCAAAGACACAAGGAACCGCGGATACTGGAATATTGAGTAAAACACAAATTGCTGGAGTAACTCATGGGGTCATGCAGCATCTGTGGATAGGCATTTGGGAAGATACTGATGAACTGCCTTGAGCCACTGCCATCGTTCGCGTGTTGATTTTCTCACAGCATTGCACGTTGTAATGTAGAGAGGTAGAGAGCAGTGCGAAATATTTACAAACCTGGATACTGTGTACCTGCTTGACTCTTGGAGGAGCTTCTGCCAATAAACATGTGATAAACATGTCGTAGTGGCATGTATCCTTTTACAGCGGCTTATGCGCAGAATTCCAGCTAATTCTGTAGATGGCACACATTGTATTAGCGAACCAGCCGCGGTGGAAAGAATGGACCGTTAGGTCAATGGACGGCCGAGCAGTAATGATGGCTGCTAAATGAATCTGGTTTAACGACAATTAATGATTCATACATTCGTGTTAGTTGGCAGATCTTAAGTTATATTAAGGAGTATTCATGAATTTTAAAGGATATTCAAGACAGTAATTCTGTAGATGGTACAGAAGGCAGTGGAGGCCAGTTCGTTGGATGCTTTCAAGAGAAAGCTGGATAGAGCTCTTAAGGATGGCGGAGTGAGGGGGTATGGGGAGAAGGCAGGAACGGGGTACCGATTGCGAGTGATCAGCGATGATCGCATTGAATGGCGGTGCTGGCTCGAAGGGCTGAATGGCCTACTCCTGCACCTATTGTCTATTGTCTATTGTCTATTGTAATATTGTCAGGAGTAAAACAATGCCTCCGATTGATATCCATGTCTGAACAGCCATTAACATTATTCCGCTTCGTTGCCTGTGGCCCTCTGTGCAAAGGGAACACTGTTTGACTGTGTGACCTTCACCGGTTCCCTCCGGTTGGCGGAAATAATGGCGCGCGCACCCAAAATCTAATTCCGGTTATTGGAGCTAATTTTGAAAAACAAGTATCCCGACCAATTTCCAGATGTTAAGTTTGGAACGTTTGTTGTTCATCAAATGGAACAGCATCTGCAGTTCCTTCCTATACACACGACGACCTTAACCTTTATTTTTGCAAAAGGTGCTTACTAGTTGCATCAGTTAGCTTTTTTTTTCCAGTTGCTGCGCATGCAAAGTTGTAGATGCTCTCTTTGTGTGCCTCATCCCATCCGATTTCAAGTAAACGTTTATTTTTAAATGTTGGAGCAAAGGCCGCAACTTCTTATTTATGAAGGGAAATGTAAGTTTCTCGTTTAGTGCACCAGACCTCCCACATTCTTTCGTTGTCCTTTTTATCTGTTTCATCTTCACTTTCGTATAATTTGTGCTGCGTAGATTTCTCACCCTGTGTCCATTTTCAGACAATTTAGTCTTCCAGTTCCCAATTCTCTTCCCCTTTTTTCTTTGTGTGTGAATTCTCCCCTGTGTTGTGACATAAAAGACTGCAGGTGTTGGAATCTTGAGTGACTTAACAGGAAAAGGATAAAAAGTAGAAACAAGGAACTGCAGATGACGGTTTACAAATTAAAAGACACAAGATGCTGATGCTGGTCAGGAAGCATCCCTGAAGAACATGGATAGGTGACGATATGGGCATTAATGGCCTCGTGCAACCTATTCATCACCCAATGCTTACTAACCATTACATGCTTTATTTAATTGCATGTCTTGAAGATCAATTCTTCCATGTATTTTCATGATGCACTCAGTATTTCAGGCGCCACGCATCGAACAATATACGCGCCACGTTCAAATTATGTCATTTTTTGGATTTACCAATTCAACATATTTTTCAATGTACGCCTTCCTGCGAAAGACACCCGTTCGGATAAATTCCTTTCATCTGGGATGAAACATATATATGCCAATGTGCCTATTTAATACCCTCAATATGATAAATTCAATCTTTAAGGGTTTGCTCTACCATATTCGCAAACAGGTAAGTATTTTCCTGACAGTTATAATGTAAACGTAAAGTTAATGCTAATTTATACGGAAGTCTGCGGAACCGTTCTCCGGGATCCTTGCAAAAGGCAAAAGTAGCTTTTCTTTGTGATTTGTGTCTGTTGAATCTGGGAGCGCTACATTGCTCGAGTACTTCATTTATGTCATAGCTAACACACGTTTTAAAAAAATGAAGAATTTCTTAATATCATGTTTGGATCATATTAATACTTAATGAAAGGGTAGAAAATATTTGTCCTTGAATCTTGGAATCAGAGCACAGCGGGCAGAAGAAGCATTGGTATATATGTCGGCATTCATTGAGGAGTATTTTTGAGTCCCCCCTGCTCGCGCACGTCATCCGAAGCGATCGGGTTGCGCTATATTTTGAATATATACAGAGTATATGAAATATTATTCTTCATATATTAATAACTTCATGCTGCTCCAGTATAAGAATCACATTGTATGGCATTTCGGGTTGTCGTTTTTAAAGAAGAGGCATCAGACTTTCTTCCGTTGGGTAAAATAAAGTTACCAGCACCACATCAGTTAAACCTATCTTCGTTTTCACTGACATCAAATGCAATGGAATTGTGTATGCGTTAACTCCAAACACTGATATTGCTGGCGCATATTGGGCCATGGTTTGCTGCACAACAGTACGGTCAAAGTGGACAATATACATTGTTGCAATTGTGCTCCAAAGTCACAGCTCAAAACAAATGTGTAATGTTCAAGCTGATGCTTTTGCGAAGTGAGAGTAAAAGCAAGTGCAGAAAAATAGGATTAATGTAGATGAGTACTTGAGAGTCGGCATTGACGTGATGGCCTACGCGAGGCCTGTTCCCCTTCAGCAAGGACAAAATGACTATAAACCTCAGATCTGCAATCTGCAATGATGGCTCATGCAATATGCGAATCTGCAGAGTAAGAAAATCTACCTTTTTACTTTGACCGGACAATTGTTGAATAAACTCGTGGAAATCCTATCTGCCACAACAGCACCATGGGAATAGATGTACAAGAATGGAAAATAAAACGGCAATGTTTTCTTTTTCTTATTAAGTTTTATGTTTTAAAAATGCATCGAAGTAACCAGAAATACAGAACTCGAAACCTATTCCGGTTGGAATAGGGCGCAGGGAAAACCGTGGACATTTCTGATTGGCGCCAAGCAGCAATATCATTTGCATTAAGAAGGACACACCTCACCGCACTATTCAAAAGCAGGACCAAAATAAGTTAGAAGTCACTTCACTGGGAAATTGCTGCCTTGCCCGAACTCCAGTCATTAAAATACAATGACTTACTGGATCCGACTACTCAGTGCGCTGGCTCTTTGCGCGACTTGTGAGTTTCTTTTTTCATCAAAATTCAATTTCTCCTCCAATACTTCTCGGCGGGAGGTTTCTCTCGTGTTTTAATTCCAATTTATTGTTTTCACTGTGCTGTTTATTTTCCCAGATTTACGCGCAGAAGTTACAGTAAGCCAGCCGCTTTCGATGTCCATCACTCCGGGGCAGAACTTAAAAATAACCTGTACCATGTCTGGCGCTACTCTGGGGAATGACAATGTTTACTGGTATCAGCAGATTCCAGGACGTACTCCCCGGCTTTTAGTCTATTATTGGTCCAGCAGGGGCAGTCCTGGTCGAGGTCCGGGAATTTCAGAAAGGTTTTCCGGATCAGTGTCAGGCAACACGGGGACTTTCACAATATCTAATGTTCAATCAGACGACTCTGCCGATTATTACTGCGCTATGTGGAAAAACGCTTTAATATTCGCAAAAGGAACACGGGTGGCTGTTGGCAGTAAGTAAGATATTTCTTTCTAACGTTGTGAGTTCTTATTAACAACAATCATTTACGTTATCTTTCAATCAGGTGAGAATACCCATGATTATCCTTCATGTGCTTAATAGTGTGCTATTGTAAACCCCCCCCCCCCTCCATACCACTCTCCCCCCCCCCCCCCCCCCCACCCGTCCCGACATAGCTGCTCGCCCTCTCCCGTTTCATCGGGACAATTGGAAGTGAAAATTAACAGCTTTCTGCGAGGTTTTGCGGAATAGTAATTTTCGACACAGAAAGTTAGCTAATAGTAGATACCCTACCGTTATGGGTGTCTTATGTTGAATCGAGTTTGTTTTCAAGATTTGCTCGGAAAAATTCAATCGAACACGCTTTATTATCGGATTGACGTTGCCGAACAAACATAATTATTTTACCTATTTACGGGGAGCATGCGCCCCAGTCTAAACTGATGATGATTTTTGCAAGGGCTCCTTGAAGCCAGTCACATTATACTGGCTGATCCGTACATATGTGTCCATGATGCTTCGGTTGTAGTCACTATCACCCCGTCCCACAATCGCCACAGATTACTAGCTCCCGTGGTCGTGCATTTCAAAAATCCAATCAGAATGGAAACTGACTGCTCTCGACGATCCTGTAACATAACAATAAACCCACCAATGAGAGGAAACGTTTGGTTGAAGGAAACGAACCACTGAAGCTGACCCGACAATCGAATACTAGCTTTCAAACAATTAAAATTCACTATTTGTGGAGAACGGAACAAGGTTATTGTTTCAGCTCCACGACACTTCAGAGCCAGCCTGCTTTGTTAACGGGGTTCTCTCCCCTGAAGCTGCCCAATTGTTGGGTAACCCCATCGTTTGCGGTTTTTATATCTGATTTCTATTAGCTACAGGGTTTTCTTTGCTGATCAGAAAGGACTTTACTCTGTTACGACCGACTATTGAAAGTTATTTTCACAAATATCTGAAATTGAAGATTTAATCCGAACCATCTAATCTCTCTGTGAGCTATGAAACGATTTAACTGCATCACTTCAGTAATTTAAAACATCAACTGTATATTTTAGCTTGAATGTATTTTCAAATCTTGGGGCAGGTAAAAGATCTGGTAGTCTTCTAACATGAAAACGTTAAAGAGCTATGAACCCTTGCAATAGTGGTCATGCGCATCTGCGAAAATGAAATATGTTGCGTTGTTAATAGTAGTTCTGTTCTGGTTGATATATTGCAGTCCGAACTGTTTCCCTATTCAGACAATGAAAGAAGCAGTTCCCTTTCAAGAATGTCAGATCGGTTAGGATGGAACAACACGTCGAGAGATGAATGAGGTTAAATATAACTAAGATTTTAGTTTAGATCGTGTGCAGCACTGCACAGATCACTGGTATAACCAGGTGCAGCGAGCTACCTCAGCTCCAATATGCGAGACCGCGTTCAAACCCCTCCTCGGGTACTGTCTGTTGCGTTTGCAAGTTATTTCGTCATGGCATCAATTTCCTCGCACTGCTCTAAGGCATGCTGTTGGGCTAATTGGCTACTCTAAGTAATCTCTTACTGTAGCAAAGTAGTTAAAAGAAAGAAGAGTTGTTCAGAGAAGTTGCTAGACAATGGAGGGGAGGGAACTGGTTTATACCGAAGGTAGACACAGAATGGAGGGGCAGTGTGGAACTGACTGAATTATCTGCTATAAGTTCGCACGGACCCGACCGGCCGCTTTTCCTCGTGTCCTAATAAGTATACAAATCCACCTTTGCCTGGACGTCTTTTATGTGAGAGTGTAAAGGAAATCGAGATCAATCACTTTCTTGTCTCACGCGATTCAGAAATAATGCAGGACTCTCCTGTTCATGAACGATGCGAATGAAGCAAAATGGGATTTTTATTAAACCGAAGATATACACAAGATGTCGGAGTATTTCATTGGGACAGAGAGGGAATGGGTGACGTTTCGAGTCGAGACCCTTCGGCAGAATAGTTTTGATGCCTGACCCGCTGTGTTACTCCAGTATTTTGTGTCTAGCTTCGGTTCAAACCAGCATCTGCAGTTCCGTCCCTAAATATTACTGTGATTTTATTAAGGTAATGTTTGATTTATCCAGAAATCCTTATTGTAAAGTTCTATTTCAGTAGCTAGATACACGGTGCGAATTTATTATTTTGAAGCGGGTGGACGTAAAGGCGTTCAGGTTATTACATTGACCTTTCATCCGAAAGTAGTGCTTCAATTCTTATTTAACTGCGACCTTTTGTTTTAAACCAGATCCTCGGCCCCCTGCCGCATCCGTTTTACCACCTTCAGCAGATGAGATAAGAGTAAAGGGAACCGCCACCCTGGTGTGTTTGGTGAGCGGGTTTAATCCGGGTGCTGTGGAAATTCAGTGGACTGTGGACGGCAGTGCGAGAAGTGATGGCGTTGAGACCAGCCGGATCCAACAGGAGACGGACAACACGTTCAGTGCGAGCAGTTACATGACTCTGCCAGCCACAGTCTGGAAATCACACGAGCTTTACTCCTGTGTGGTTAAACACGAGACTCAGGCAACCCCACTTCAGGTGGATATCGCGAAATCCAGCTGTATGTGAGAATGGAAATTTGTTAGCCGAGAAAGCTTCTTTATCATGATTCGTTTATTTTTTGGATACGATGTCGAAATGTATTGGTCTCCATTTACCAGATACATTTTGCAAGTAAAGCTTAATTTTTTATGACTTGCTTACTTTGAAGCTATTCTGTCAACAAAGTACCAGTACTATTTAAAGCCTCCAGTTTAATGAATATGAGTTTAGTGCATCCAAATACTTGGCAAAGGCCAATATGTGGCCCTAGCGTTGTTTGTAGCCTTTGAAAAATAAAGAAACTAATGTTAAATGCAATGCAATATTCCTTTTTTTTTTCTCATGCAAAATGTGTTGACCGGGAATTTGAATACTTTTCATGTTTCCACCCTTTTCTCTTTGGAACCGATCTCCTCCCAATCTACAGTAGACGATGAATTTGAACCCTGTAACTATAATGAGCCTCGGTTAGTTGTAATGCAATACCGCGCACGACTGTGGGTACCGGGAAATGTGGGAAAGGTAGCTGACGATGGCAATCATTAAACAACATCAGTTTGATAGCAGCCCTGCCAACATGTTCTACGTCCAACACAGGTGAAGCACTGAATGCACCGAACACTTGGTCTTAGTGGGAAAAAGAACTACAAGCTTATTCTTCCCTCCATCGCATTCTCCTATTTTTCCCGAGACTCAAATTCGCACCAAATACCTCCAAAGAATATTTTTGAAATAAATGTTTTCTGCTCATTGACGTTTTAACATAATCCATTTGTACATTTACAATTAGCCAATGAGACTGGATTCAATTTTTTTTAAACCTGAAGATTAACTAGTCAACAAAATTCAATCGATCCAGATAACACTTTTTTTAAAAATAGCAGAAGAAATAGAATCTACGGAAGGTACACAGAGTAGGAGCAGCATAATTTTTCAAACCGTCAGTGAATGGAAGACAGGTCATATAATTTTTGTGCACAACATCACACTCAGTCATTTACAGCGCTGTGGCCATAAGCTCGATTGATCAAAGAATTAGGCAACGGCCACCGCTATTTCTGGCAAAAACGTTGGTGCTGCACGCACGTTTAAATTAACTTTATATTAATTCGCTGGGAGGTTAACATCTTCAGGGTTGCCTATATTTTCATTATGCGGAGGTCCCAAGTGTTGGGGTTAGGAGGAGGGAAAACGAAGATAATCATCGCCTGTGAGAACCAAGGATATATTATATTTGTAAATATATATTTTGAAGGAATCATACAGTCATAGAATTATACAGTATGGAAACATGTACCTATAGTTCAACCCGTTCATGCCAATCAATACACCCACCCATCGAAGCTCCTCCAATTTGCCCAGTTTTGACCCTTATCAATCTAGACCTTTCCTATCTGGACATAATGGATGCAATGAAAGCACTGCCGATGAATCTGGGAGAGGTATGTAATAAAACACAAGATATCAGAAGGACGTCTCCTTTCTCTGAATGAATGTTATAAAGTGAAACATGGCAGTAACGGAAAGAATTAGCAGAATAACTCGCTGACAGAGAATAATGATTAGAAATTGACACAACATGTCTCCCGCTTAATGGGAAAAGACAACTTTTCAACTAAAATAACGTTAACAAAAAAAAATTCAAAATCGTCTGCGTTTTCGGCAAAACTGGGCGGCAACTTCCCAATAGTCGTCAAGAAAGGAGACTCATAGGGTCTCGGACCAGGAGGATCCATTCACAAACCATCGGGAGATGGAGAGTGCTTCGCCACAACACCACTTATCCCAATACACAGAGCATTAACATAAATTTTCGATTCATCTGTACGAATATAGCGTACAATGATCTTTAATTTATTTTGCCTTTAGGTAATTCAGTGGGCCAAATATTAAACAGATCTTTCAATTTGCAGGCTGGTTCGCTCTCCACGTGTAGCGTTTGAACTACTCGGGATAAAAACCAATAGAGCAAACTACGTGATGAGAGGTGGGAGGGGCGAGGTTGGAGCAACAGTTTCAACACTGCATTGCGTTCATTGTGTGGATTATCTATCAACATATTTTTCTACGATATAGATGAGATGAATAGCTCACATGTAGTATTAAATGCTCCAAACAGTAGAGTAAAACCACATAGTCAGACGACTCGCGAAATTAAGGCTCACTGGACAACTGTTTGAACTTTGCTAATTCATCGTGTTAGATCGCATCACTGAAACATATGGAGAAGCGACGGTTTGGGTCGGGATCTTACTTCAAACAGATTGCCGTGCGCGGGGGTGGGGTGAAAGAAACATGGGGTCGGTGCTCACGGCCGTCTTAACGCATGGGCCTGATCGGCACTTGCCCAGGGGCCCACGAGCATAGGGGCCCCATGCTGATCTGTGTATGTTAAGTGACTTGCAATAAATAAATACTATTTTAAAAATGTAGGTTCAATAAGTGCTTTTTTCGCAACATTTTCGGTCACTAAGTGCCTCTCACAGCGATCTGTAAGTGCTTTTCGCAACAATGTAGCACCCTAAGTCCATCGCTAATTGCTTTTCGGTAAGTGGTTTTCGCCGGCACGACAGGGGGGGGGGGGGCTGGTAGGGAAAGGGGGGTGGGGGAGAGTAACGGTAGGGGCCCCAATACACTGCTTTGCCCGGGGGCCCATAATGCTGTAAAAACAGCCCTGTCGGTGCTGCAAAGCTAGGTAAGTGATAGATGTAGACATGTGAAAAGGTTTGAATGACCGCTGGTTGGACATATGCTAGGGATGAATGCAGACAGACGGCTTTGAGATAACAAGGCTTTGAGATAAGAAGGGGAGGGGACCAATTGGATTAAAGATTGTTAATTTTCAGAAGTACTTGATATATGGGGGGGGGGGGTTGGAGAAAATGGATGCTCTACCATAAAGAATGGGCACAAGTGTGGTGTGGACCACACCTCGTATAATAGAGGGGGGTAATGTTGTTAATCTATTTATTAACAACATTAGAGGGAGGGTTTACCTTTCTATCTTTCTTTTTTCTTTTCTGTTTTTGTTCCTGGACCATGGAAGGGAGCATGTTGAAATACGGCGCAATGTAAATATCGGAAGAGGTATCAAGGTAAGGAAGAAGGAATAAAAAGGAATAAATGGATAAAACATTAAATTTTTAAAGTTATAATGTGAATGGGTTAAATGGACCGATAAAAAGGAAGAGAATTTTAACACAGATGAAAAAATTGGAAGTGGATATAGCTTTTTTACAAGAAACACATCTAACGGAAAAAGAACATCAAAAGTTAAAGAGATTGGGTAGGAAGTATGGTAGCATCCTCTTTTAATTCAAAAGCAAGAGGGGTTGCTATCTTATTTAAGAAAACGCTACCAATTAAGATACAAAATATTGTAAGTGACCCAGTAGGTAGATTTATAATGGTACATTGTCAAATTTTCTCAGAATTGTGGACTTTAATGAATATATATGCACCAAATACGGATGATGAGAAGTTTGTGCAGGATACCTTTTTTAATCTAGCGGAAGCACATGAAAATATATTGATAGGAGGATATTTTAATTTTTGTTTAGATCCAGTAATGGATAGATCATCAAGGACAATGACAAGGACAAGAGCAGTGAAGATAACCTTGAACTTCAAGATTCAAGATTCAAGATAACTTTATTTGTCATCCAATATTGGACGAAATTCAGTCACCCACAGTCCAACAATAAAAGCATTAAATAGGCATTAAAATTACACAACCCCAAAACACACAAAAAAAGAAACATCCATCAAAAAAACATCCATCACAGTGAGTCTCCTCCAGTCCTCTCCTCACTGTGATGGAAGGCCACAATGTCTTTCCCTTCTCCTGCCGTCTTCTCCCGCAGTCAGGTTGTTGTGGTTGGAGGCCGCGCCGGACGGTCCGCAGCGGCCGGAGCCTAAGGCGAGTCCCAGCCGCTCCCGCAGCCTCCGAAGACGGCCGGCTCCGCCGATGATAAGTCCGATCCGGGGCTTTTTTGGAAGATCTAAATTTAATAGATGTTTGGAGGAAAAGCCATCCTAGGGAAAGAGAATACTCCTTTTATTTCAATAGACATGATACATATTCTAGAATAGATCTATTTTTGATTTCAGCTCAATTAAGGGGTAGAATAATACAAATAGATTACCAGGCTAGATTGTTATCGGATCACTCACCATTATTAATGAAAATTACGATGCCAGATAAAGAACAGTCAGTGTATAGATGGAGACTCAACTCTTTACTATTGAAAAGGCAAGACTTTTGTGATTTATTCGAGGACAAATTGGATTATTTTTGGAAACAAATTTAAATTCAGTTGATGATAAATTTATTGTATGGGATGCAATGAAGGCTTATTTGAGAGGCCAAATTATAAGCTATTCATCTAAGATAAAGAAAGACTGTAGGAAGGAATCTGAAAGATTAGAAAAAGAAATCACCGTATTAGAAAAAGACTTACAGAAAACTTCTTCAGATACGAAACAAATACAACGTGCAAATAAAAAATTTCAATACAATACTTTACATACTTACAGAACAGAAAAACTAATATTACGAACTAACCAAATATATTATGAATTAGGAGAAAGAGCGCACAAGGTATTGGCATGGCAACTGAAAGAAGAACAAATATTAAGAACAATAGATTCAATTAGAACAGATCAAAACATTATTACTTATAAACCTAGAGAAATCAATGAGGTATTTAAGCAATTCTACACTAATCTGTACCATTCTGAATCTGAAAAGGATGAAATTAAGATAAATAATTTTTTATCCAAGATACAGTTACCAACAATCTCTAATGAGGAGCAGATGGGACTAAATGCCTCTTTTACCTTGAGAGAAGTGGAGGAAGTATTATATTCTTTACCAAGTAATAAATCACCAGGGGAAGATGGTTTCCCGCTTGAGTTCTATAAAAAAATTAAAGATTTGTTGTTACCAGTATTTATGGAAGTGATACATCAAGCGGAAAAAACTTCTACATTACCAGAATCCTTCTCAATGGCAATTATAACCGTAATTCCAAAAAAAGGGAAAGACCCTTTAAATGCATCTTCTTATAGACCAATATCATTGTTGAATGCAGATTATAAAATAGTTGCTAATCTTTTGGCAAGGAGATTGGCAGAATATTTACCGAAGCTGGTTAAAGAGGACCAAACTGGATTTGTCAAAAAAAGGAGAATATCTGATAATGTGGCAAGATTTATAAGTATTTTACATTTAGCACAGAAAAGAAAGGAATTGAGCGTAGCAGTTGCTTTAGATGCTGAAAAGGCGTTTGACAGGTTAGAATGGGATTTTTTTATTTAAAGTATTAGAGAAGTACGGATTGGGAAATGGTTTCATTAACTGGGTAAAAGCTCTTTATAAACAACCTAAAGCCAAAGTGGTGACAAATGGCCAATCTTCTCAATCATTTAATTTGGAAAGATCTAGTAGACAGGGATGTCCCTTGTCACCAGCTTTATTTGTATTGGCTATTGAACCTCTGGCAGAGCTAATAAATTCAGATTTAGACATTGAAGGATTTAAAGTTAATCAGGAAAATCACGAAATTACTTTATTTGCAGATGATGTTTTGATTTGTCTTACTAGACCATTGGAATCCTTAAGAAAATTATATTTCAGACTGGAAGAATATGGGAAAGTATCAGGATACAAAATTAATAAAGATAAAACGGAAATAATGCCTCTTTTTGAAGGTAATTATGATCAATGTAAAAGAGAAAGTCAGTTTAAATGGCAAAAAGAAGGCATGAAGTACCTAGGGGTTAAAGTAGATAATAAGTTAAATAATCTGTATAAACTAAATTATAAACCACTAATTAAAAAAATAGATGAGGACTTGAAGATATGGATGAATCTTCCAATTACATTGCTAGGGAGAGTGAACTGTATTAAGATGAATATTTTTCCGAGGATACAGTATTTATTCCAAACACTGCCTTCCCTTTACCAAATAATTTTTTTCAAGAATTGAATAAAATTGTGAGAAATTTTCTTTGGAAAGGTAAAATGCCAAGAGTGTCTATGGAAAAATTAACATGGAAATTTGAATTAGGTGGATTGCAATGACCAAATTTTAAAAATTACTATCTGGCAGCACAAATGAGTTTTATTTCATCCTTTTATCAAGAGGGCGGAAAAACAGCATGGGTTAAAATTGCCCAGAAGAATTAGTTAAGGATCAAGAGTCACCTTTGCCAAAACATTTAATTAATACATTGTTGAAAACAGTTAAAGCTAATGATAAAAGATTTTTTCTAACAGCTAAAACTCCATTAGTAAAAAATAGATTACTGCCGTTTGCCTGGAATAATCAAATATTACAAGTCTGGGAACAGAAGGGTATTAAACATATAGGAGATTGCTATGAAGGAAATAATTTTTTGACATTTTCTCAATTGAGAAACAAATATCAAATTCCAGGGAATAGTATTTTTTTTCTATTATCAACTACAATCTTTTTTAAGGGAAAAGTTAGGTAATTCAATGTTTCTATTTCAAATTAAAGGAATTGAATCCCTGATTCAGGGCAAGGGAACTAAAAAAATTATATCTTCAATGTATAAATTATTACAAAAATCTAGTCCAAAGATAGGAATTCAAAAATCAAGACAAAGATGGGAAACAGATCTGAATATTAACATTGATGAACCAAGTTGGGAAAGATTGTGTTTAGAAAGTATGAAAAATACTATTCATGTGAGATATAGTTTAGTACAATATAATTTTTTACATCAATTATATTTAACTCCGAAAAATTAAACAATTTAAATCAAATTTACCTGAAATTTGTTTTAGATGCAGCCAGGATGTGGGTACTTTTTTACACTCCACATGGGCATATCCGAAGGTAACTCCTTTTTGGAAAGACCTAAAAAACTTTATGGAACAATTGATGAATAAGACCATACCATTGGATTCAAAGTT
>NW_027601958.1:25000-59421 GCF_053455715.1 Rhinoraja longicauda | reverse complement strand
AGCAGAGAGAGAGAGAGAGGGCAGAGAGAGAGAGAGAGAGAGAGAGGGGGGCAGAGAGAGAGAGAGGGGGCAGAGAGAGAGAGGGGCAGAGAGAGGGAGAGAGGCAGAGAGAGAGAGAGAGAGGCAGAGAGAGAGAGAGAGAGAGGCAGAGAGAGAGAGAGAGAGGCAGAGAGAGAGAGAGGCAGAGAGAGAGAGAGAGGCAGAGAGAGAGAGAGAGGCAGAGAGAGAGAGAGAGGCAGAGAGAGAGAGAGAGAGGCAGAGAGAGAGAGAGAGAGAGGCAGAGAGAGAGAGAGGCAGAGAGAGAGAGAGGCAGAGAGAGGAGAGGCAGAGAGGAGAGAGGCAGAGAGAGAGAGAGGCAGAGAGAGAGAGAAGGCAGAGAGAGAGAGAGGCAGAGAGAGAGAGAGGCAGAGAGAGAGAGGCAGAGAGAGAGAGAGGCAGAGAGAGAGAGAGGGGCAGAGAGAGAGAGGGGCAGAGAGAGAGAGAGGGGCAGAGAGAGAGAGAGGGGCAGAGAGAGAGAGGGGCAGAGAGAGGGAGAGAGGCAGAGAGAGAGAGAGAGGCAGAGAGAGAGAGAGGGAGGCAGAGAGAGAGAGAGGCAGAGAGAGAGAGAGAGGCAGAGAGAGAGAGAGAGGCAGAGAGAGAGAGGCAGAGAGAGAGGCAGAGAGAGAGGCAGAGAGAGAGGGCAGAGAGAGAGAGAAGCAGAGAGAGAGAGAGGCAGAGAGAGAGAGCAGAGAGAGAGAGAGGCAGAGAGAGAGAGAGGCAGAGAGAGAGAGAGGCAGAGAGAGAGAGAGAGGCAGAGAGAGAGAGAGAGGCAGAGAGAGAGAGGCAGAGAGAGAGAGAGAGAGAGGCAGAGAGAGAGAGAGAGGCAGAGAGAGAGAGGCAGAGAGAGAGAGAGGCAGAGAGAGAGGCAGAGAGAGAGAGGCAGAGAGAGTGAGGCAGAGAGAGGAGGCAGAGAGAGAGAGGCAGAGAGAGAGAGAGGCAGAGAGAGAGAGGCAGAGAGAGAGAGAGGCAGAGAGAGAGAGAGGCAGAGAGAGAGAGAGGCAGAGAGAGGAGAGGCAGAGAGAGAGGAGGCAGAGAGAGAGAGGCAGAGAGAGAGAGGCAGAGAGAGAGAGCAGAGAGAGAGAGGGCAGAGAGAGAGAGGCAGAGAGAGAGAGGCAGAGAGAGAGAGGCAGAGAGAGAGAGGCAGAGAGAGAGAGGCAGAGAGAGAGAGGCAGAGAGAGAGAGGCAGAGAGAGAGAGAGGCAGAGAGAGAGGCAGAGAGAGAGAGGCAGAGAGAGCAGAGCAGAGAGAGAGAGAGAGACTGACTGACAGACAGACTGACGGGACAGAGAGAGAGACACAAAATTAATGAACAGGTGGACAAAGATTTAAGGATGGTGCCCAGTGTCTAGAATTTACAAATGTTACAGCCTTGCACAAATTAGGCTGCAAGGATAAACCCATCAACTACAGACCAGCGGCTTTACCTCAATGGTGAGGACATGCAGAAATTATAATCAAGGGCAGAAGCAGCATCAGATGACAAGCTGATGAAAAGAGCATATATTTGTAATGTGTAGGAAGGAACTGCAGATGCTGCTTTTCTACCGCAGATAGACACAAAGTGCTGGAGTAACTCAGTGGGTCAGGCAGCATCTCTGGAGAAAAAGGACGGGTGATATTTTGGGTCGAGACCCTTCTTCAGATGGCAGACTGTAATGACAGATAGCAGCAAACCGTTATGATAGTGCTGTTTGAAACAGACAGGGTTGATGCAGAAAGTGCAATTGCTCGTCTTTGGACTTTCAAATGCTTTTGTTGAAGTTCCACGTCATAGATACTGAAGCGTGTGGAGTAAATGTTGGTAACAGCATGGATAGAAAATTAGCCAAGTAACATGCAACGGTAGTGAGAGGTTTTTTGGTCTCGAAAGTATATAATGGAATTCCCCCAAGGTTAGAACTCAGCTCATTGCCTTTCTTAATATACATGTGATCTTGACTGCACAGGGCACAATTGGAAAATTTGCCCGCGTTTTCAAAGGTGAAGATGCAGTTAACTGTGCGGGTATACTGAAACGCGTTAGGGATTTTTTAGTTTTAGTTTTAGACCTCAGCCCATCGAGTTCAAGCCAACTCTCGACCTGTTCACACTAGTTCTACAGTGCCCTCCATAATGTTTGGGACAAAGACCCATCATTTATTTATTTCCCTCTGTACTCCACAATTTGAGATTTGTAATAGAAAAAAATCACATGTGGTTAAAGTGCACATTAACAAAGGCCATTTTTATACATTTTGGTTTCACCATGTAGAAATTACAGCAGTCTTTATACATAGTCCCCCCCCATTTCAGGGCACCATAATGATTGGGACATATGGGTTCACAGGTGTTTGTAATTGCTCAGGTGTGTTTAAATGCCTCCTTAATGCAGGTTTAAGAGAGCTCTCAGCACCTAGTCTTTCCTCCAGTCTTTCCATCACCTTTGGAAACCTTTATTGCAATTTATCAACGAGGACCAAAGTTGTGCCAATGAAAGTCAAAGAAGCCATTATGAGACTGAGAAACAAGAATAAAACTGTTAGAGACATCAGCAAACCTACGGCTTACCAAAATCAACTGTTTGGAACATCGTTAAGAAGAAAAAGAGCACTGGTGAGCTTACTAATCGCAAAGGGACTGGCAGGGCAAGGAAGACCTCCACAGCTGATGACAGAAGAATTCTCTCTATAATAAAGATAAATCCCCAAACACCTGTCCGACAGATCAGAAACACTCTTCAGGAGTCATGTGTGGATTTGTCAATGACCACTGTCCGTAGAAGACTTCATGAACAGAAATACAGAGGCTACACTGCAAGATGCAAACCACTGGTTAGCCACAAAAATAGGATGGCCGGGTTACAGTTTGCCAAGAAGTACTTAAAAGAGCAACCACAGTTCTGGAAAAAGGTCTTGTGGACAGATGAGACAAAGAGCAAAGTATGGAGGAGAGAAGGAACTGCCCAAGATTCAAAGCATACCACCTCATCTGTGAAACACAGTGGTGGGGGTGTTATGGCCTGGGCATGTATGGCTGCTGAAGGTACTGGCTCACTTATCTTCATTGATGATACAACTGCTGATGGTAGTAGCATAATGAATTCTGAAGTGTATAGACACATCCGATCTGCTCAAGCTCAAACAAATGCCTTAAAACTCATTGGCCGGCGGTTCATTCCACAACAAGACAATGATCCCAAACATACTCTAAAGCAACAAATGGTTTTTCTTGTAAGTGGTCAATTCTGGTATGTTGATGTGCCGATTGAAATTCGATGCTGCATTTAATCTACGATTTGAAGCGAAATTGAAGGGGACTTAGCCCAAGATAGCAAAGCATAAGCCAAAGATGGCTGCAATACAGGCCTGGCAGAGCATCACCAGAGAAGGCACCCAGCAACTGGTGATGTCCATGAATCGCAGACTTCAAGCAGTCATTGCATGCAAAGGATATGCAGCAAAATACTAAACATGACTACTTTCATTTACATGACATTACAAGGACATAGCTTAAGAAAGGAGATGAGGATGAAGGTGGTCGTCACTGGGTATTTTTAAAGGGGAGATTGACAGATTCTTGATTAGTAAGGGGCTCAAAGGTTATGGGGAGAAGGCAAGAGAATGGAGTTGAGAGGAAAAGATAGATCAGCCATGATTGAATGGCAGATGGCATGATTCAATGGGCCGAATGGCCTAATTCTGCTCCTATGACTTATGAACATGACCACACTTCAGGCAAGATGGTTCAACGGAACATACAGAAAAGGTTTACCAGAAGGGCTCCAAGGGTGAGTGGCCTCGATTACAGGGGCATACAGGGAGAGGTTTTCTTCCTTGGAATAGAGATGGTGAAATGTAAATGGATAGGATATGTTTAGAGGGGTATGGGCCACACGCAGAATGAGACTAGCTTAGGTGGGGAATGTTGGTCGGCATGGACCAGTTGGGTCAAAGGGCCTGTCTCCATGCTGTATGAAACTGTGGCTCTCGGGGATCTGTCAGAAACATTGAGGTTATGTGTGTAGACAGAGGGAGACTGTTCCCTCTGGGGGGGGGGGAGGGGGGGACAGCTCACGGGAAGACGGGTACGGAGCTAATGTTATCCCACTTTTTAAGAAAGGAGCGAGAGAGAAAATTTGAAATTATAGACCAGTTAGCCTGACATGGGGAAGATGCTGGACTCAATTATAAAAGAAGAAATTGCATAACATTTGGATAGCAGTAACAGGATCCTTCCGAGTCAGCATGGATTTACGAAGGGGAAATCATGCTTTGACTAATCTTCTGGAATTTTTTGAGGATGTAACTCGGAAAATGGACAAGGGAGAGCCAGTGGATGTAGTGCACCTGGACTTTCAGAAAGCCTTCGATAAGGTCACACTTAGGAGATTAGTGGGCAAAATTAGAGCACATGGTATTGGGGTTAGGGTACTGCCATGGATAGAAAATTGGTTGGCAGACAGGAAACAAAGAGTAGGGATAAATGGGTCCCTTTCAGAATGGCAGGGAGTGACTAGTGGGGTACCGCAAGGCTCGGTGCTGGGACCGCAGCTATTTACAATATACATTAATGACTTGGATGAAGGGATTAAAAGTAACATTCGCAAATTTGTAGATGACACAAAGCTGGGTGGCAGTGTGAAAAGGATGCTATGAGGTTGCAGGGTGACTTGGACAGGTTGTGCGAGTGGGCGGATGCTTGGCAGATGCAGTTTAATGTGGATAAATGTGAGGTTATCCACTTTGGTGGTAGAACAGGAAGGCAGATTATTATCTGAATGGTGTCAAGTTAGGAAAAGGGGACGTACAACGAGATCTGGGTGTCCTTGTTCAACGGTCACTGATAGGAAGCACGCAGGTACAGCAGGCAGTGAAGAAAGCTAACGGAATGTTCGCCTTCATAACAAGAGGAGTCGAGTATAGGAGCAAGGAGGTCCTTCTGCAGTTGTACAGGGCCCTAGTGAGACCACACCTGGAATATTGTGTGCAGTTTTGGTCTCCAAATTTGAGGAAGGACATTCTTACTATTGAGGGAGTGCATCATTGGTTGACAAGGTTAATCCCCAGAATGGCAGGACTGTCGTATGTTGAAAGACTGGAGCGACTAGGCTTGTACGGTAGCGCAGCGGTAGAGTTGCTGCTTTACAGCGAATACAGCGCCGGAGACACAGGTTCGATCCTGACTACGGGTGCTGCACTGTAAGGAGTTTGTACGTTCTCCCCGTGACCTGCGTGGGTTTTCTCCGAGATCTTCGGTTTCCTCCCACACTCCAAAGACGTACAGGTATGTAGGTTAATTGGCTGGGTAAATGTAAAAATTGTCCCTAGTGGGTGTAGGATAATGTTAATGTACGGGGATCACTGGGCGGCACGGACTTGGAGGGCCGAAAAGGCCTGTTTCCGGCTGTAGATATATGATATGATATACACTGGAATTTAGACGGATGAGAGGGGATCTTATTGAAACAGATAAGATTATTAAGGGATTGGACACGTTAGAGGCAGGAAACATGTTCCCGATGTTGGGGGAGTCCGGAACCAGGGGCCACAGTTTAAGAATAAGGGGTAGGCCATTTAGAACGGAGATGAGGAAACACTTTTTCACTCAGAGAGTTGTGAAGCTGTGGAACCCCCTGCCTCAGAAGGCAGTGGAGACCAATTCTCTGGTTGCTTTCAAGAAAGAGTTAGATAGAGCTCTTAATGATAGCGAAGTCAAGGGATATGGGGAGAAGGCAGGAACGGAGTACCGATTGTGGATGATCAGCCATGATCACAGTGAATGGCGGTGCTGGCTCGAAGGGCCGAATGGCCTTCTCCTGCACCTATTGTCTATAAGATTTACGAGGATGTTGCCAGGATTCGAGGGTCTGAGCTATAGGGAGAGGTTGAGCAGTCTAGAACTCTATTCGTTGGAGCATAGGAGGGTGAGGGGTGATCTTAGAGAGGTGTATAAAATTATGAGCGGAAGTCTCTTGCTCAGAGTAGGTAAATCGACGACGAAAGGACATAGGTTTAAGGTGAAGGGGAAAAGATTTAATAGGAATCTGAGGGGTAACTTTTTCACACAAAGGGTGGTGGGTGTATGGAATGAGGTAGTTGAGGCAGGGACTAACCCAACGTTTAAGAAAGAGTTAGACAGGTACATGGATAGGACAGGTTTGGAGGGATATGGACCAAACGCAGGCAGGAGGGACTCGTGTAGATGGGGCGTGTTGGGCCGAAACTCGACAGAGAATAAGCTGACTGGGGTGGAGGTGGAATTTACACAGCGGATGGTTCTGGTTTTAGATGCACTGCTGTGATAGCAGCGGATATTCAACTGTGCTGTTGGACAGGGAGCCAGGCAATTAGATGAACATGCAGATTTTGCAGGGCTGTGGGAAGGGGTGGGGGGGAGGGCCTGTGGGGGGGGGGGGGGGGGAAGACAGGACTGACCCTTCCTGCGTGTAGGTTTGACAAGTCGAATGGCCTCCTAAATGGCAATCATTCTGTGAAAGCAGGAGCATCATCGGTAAAGTGCGCATACAAGCTGCAACAGGAAGCACATGAGCTGTTTAATTTTACCACGGCAGAACACGTGGTGATTTATCTCAATGCTCATAACACCAACTGGAACTGAAACTGCCAGCACCGTCTCAGATTTCACAAGGGCATAGGCACACCCCACGAAAAGAAAATTACTGCCCACTGCTATTCTTAGTTGCTCGAAGCAGCTCACACTGCAATAATTAAAAATAAGATCTTTGGCTCTTTTACTGATGAAAGCCTGTTGCTCTGGCCCAGCTATTTGAAAGGGTGTGCAGGACATTTGCTTAATTCTCAGCCACCAGGGATCTGTACACATGGGAGAGAATCAGTTAAAAATGCAAATTTATCACAGAAGTCTGCACAGAATATTGGTATCCTTATGCAGTGTTTGTTTCCACTCACAAACAGTTTCTTCCCCTCTGTTATCAGGCTTCTCAACGGTCCTTCCACAAGCTAGGGTACCGCCCGACTCACCTCTACCCCATTGCGGACACTGGACTTTGTCTGTGGAACTGATGCGCTACAGTGCTGAGAACTATATTCTGCACTCTGTATCTTCCCCTTTGCTCCACCTATTATACTTGAGTTTGACTTGATTGTATTTACATACTAGACCAAGTGGACCCGTTGGGCCCAAACCTCTGCTGCATTGGTGCAGCACCCTCTCCTCCCCCCCTCCCCTCTCTCCTCAACCCCCCGCTCCCTTCTCCCCACTCCCCCCTCCCTCCTTTTAAACTTTTAAATGTGAATAACTTTAAAAATATAACACCGATTTCAATAAAACTATTTGCATTATCACTAAAGTGACAATGGTGAGTAAGGTGGGCCTAAAATTGTCGCGCTATCGTGTACCGTTTTGGCTGAAGTTCAGTCACAAACAAGATAACAAACAAGAGTTTTAGTATATAGATAGTATTCTCTGATCTGGTTGGAAAGCATGCATAACAAAGCTTTTAACTCTACCTTGGTACATATGACAATAATAAACTTAAACTGCCTGGGCGGAGTTTGTACGTTCTCCCCGTGACTGCGTGGGTTTTCTCCAGGTGCTTCGGTTTCCTCCCAAACTGCAAAGACCAGCATGTTTGTAGGTTAATTGGCTTCTGTAAATTGTAAACTGTCCCTAGTGTGTAGGATAGTGTTAGTGTACAGGGTGAATGCTGATCGGCATGGACTCGGTGGGCCAATTATTTCCACATTGAAGGTAGACACAAAATGCTGAAGTAACTCAGCGGGTCAGGCAGCATCTCAGGACAGAAGGAATAGGTGACGTTTCGGGTCGCGACCCGTCTTCAGACTGAAGGGTCTCGACCCGAAACGTCACCCATTCCTTCTCTCCTGAGATGCTGCCTGACCCGCTGAGTTACTCCAGCAATTTGTGTCTACCTTCAATTTGAACCAGCATCTGCAGTTATTTTCCTACACTTATTTCCACATTGTATTGCTAAAGTCTAATGCTTATTCTAAGTCACGACACAGAAGCAACAACTCCAAAAGCATTTTTTACAAGTTACAAAACCTCCATTGCAAAACATGCCACAATAGATAAATGCTTCTCATTAATCTGGGAAATGCAGCTGCCTTTAACTCAACTTGAAGCAGGCATCCTACACATCATTAATAACGAATGCACATGCATTTGGATTGTCTGTAAAATTGTTTTTAAAACACAAGATTGCACGGATTACCGATGGAATTGAAAACTGCTCGAATTGTGGAGGTGACCCAGAGAATAAATCTCTTAAGTACAGATCAGTCACTGTGCTAGTTCATCATAGATTAAACTGCGTCCAGGAATTGTTTCTGAACCACGATCATCCACACGTTCCAGCCGATCATCTATTCTCACTTCTACCCGTGAATTAAAAATAATCAAACATTGATCAGTTGTGCCAAATGACCGGTTTCAGTGCTGTAGGTACCAATGCAGTGAACAATTGCATTGAATAAGGATTCTACCATTCTTTAGTTTAAAGATATAATGCGGAAAGAATGGCCCTTCGGCCCACCGAGTCATCGCCACCCAGCGATCACCCCGTACACTAACACTATCCTACTCACTAGGGACAATTTACGAAAGCCAATTAACCATCAAACCAATAGACAATGGACAATAGGTGCAGGAGTAGGCCCTTCGAGCCAGCACCGCCATTCACCATGATCATGTCTGATCATCCACAATCAGTACCCCGTTCCTGCCTTCTCCCCATATCCCCTGACTCCGCTATCATTAAGAGCTCTATCTAACTCACTCCGCTATCATTAAGAGCTCTATCTAAACCTGAGTGTGGGAAGAAACTGGAGGACCCAGAGGAAACCCACACGGTCACAGGAAGAACATACAAACTCCGTACAGACAATGCCCGTAGTCCGGCTCTGGCACTCCGACTGGGTACAAATTCTGAGCAGCCGAAAGTTTGGGAATGATTCACAGAGCAAGAGTTCCTGAGCTGGGGCTGTATGGACCAAAGATACTAGAGGAGCAAGATGAACCACTCTGTCGAAATCGCCTATACTGAAGTGTTGTATGCAAAGGAGCGGAACGGCCGCCATTTTAGTAAGCATAACTCGCCATTCGCTCTGCCTCTCGCAGTGTAATCAGTGTTTTGGAGAAACAGTATGTGTGATGATACCATAAAAATGCAGAATATATCTCATCTATCAATTCATAGATTTTTGTTATTTTACTTTTTAGAAATTTCTGCCTACTAAAATGGCGCCATGACATACTATGGTTTTTAGGGTCGAGTGGTCTATCTTGCTCTGCTCTATTATCTTTGGTATGGAAGGCCAGTCCGGTGTGGATAATAAGAAATTAATGAGCATTGTAAACTCCCAAGATACAAAGATAAACCTACAAATTGTAATACAAAACGTGATGGTTTCACATATGGAGAAACGAAGCTGGATGACTGAAGGCTTAGCCAAAGATGTGTGGCTCAAGGACTGCCCGACAGAGAGTGGAGGCGTTCCAGAGCTCAGGCCTTGGCTGTTGAAGCCACAGCTGCCAATGATGCAACTCACCACTGTATTCTGTGCTGTTCTTCATCAAAGATAATGTAAAACAAATTGCATTTGTAGAAATGACCCAGATTCTTGAATGTGCACAAGTGTAATCCTCAGGGTAGGAGTGCTCATTCCTGACACCTGAAAAATATGCACACAGCCAGCGAGATCACCAAGTACAGCAGATTTAAAAAACATTCAACCAGGATTGAAGCCACGAGCAATCAATGGTGGAACATGCAAACACATTCTGCTGCATTAGAAAGCTGGAACAAGTTCTCCTCAGGAGAGAGCCCAGCTCAGTAGAGCCGGCACTGGGGCAGAAACATCTGAGCAGCACCATCGTATCTCGAATATGCTGCCAGAACCATTGTAACTTTGTCGGCACCAGAAACGTGGCGTACTGCAGATAGACCCAAAATGCTGGAGTAACAGGCAGCTTCTCTGGAGAGAGTAAGGAATGATTTTTAGGGTCGAGACCCTTCTTCAGCCTATAACCCTTCTTCAGACTAGACAGTGCACTTGTGTACACTTGTGTGCTGCCTCGGTAAGGTCTGCTGTATGATTTTACTAGGTTGTATGCAAAACAAAGTATTTCACTGTACCTAGGTACATGTGACAATAAAGTATAATTGAATCATTAAATCAATGAAGAAGCTGCGATAGAAGTTCAAAAGTCTTTAGAGCAGATTAGGCCATTTGCCCATCGCCATTGAATCATAGTCTATCTTTCCCTCTCAACCCCATTCTCCTGCCTTCTCCCCATAACCTTTGACATCCAAACTAATAAATAATCTGTCAATCTCCAATGACGTGGCCTCCACGGCGTCTGTGGCAATGAATCCCACGGATTCACCACCCCCTGACTAAAGAAATTCCTCTTCATCTCCTTTCTAAAGGTACGTCCTTTCATTCTGAGGCTGTGCCCTCCAGTCCTAGACTCTCCCACTAGTGGAAACATCCTCTCCACATCCACTCTATCCAGGCCTTTCAACTATTTGGTAAGTTTCAATGTCCCCCCCTCATCCTTCTAAACTCCAGCGGGTAGAGTGTAGTCAAACGCTCATCATAAGTTAATCCAAACATCTCCGGGATCATTCTCATAAACCTCCTGTGGACCTTCTCCAATGCCAACACATCCTTCCTCAGATGTGGGGCCCAAACCTCAGAATGCAGTCTGACCAGTGACCAGAAAAGCACATACAATGACAACTTTTAAACTATATTTTGGCAGATGAATTGATATCAAGGGTCATAAAGGGATAATGGGCCAAATGCAGATAAGTAGGACTAGCCCAATTTCCAAGTTGGTCGGCATGGATAGGGTGGGCCAAAGGGCCTGTTTCCGTGCTTATACAACTCCGTGACTCCATATCAGACTGTTGGGCCTTCCTTCATAGGGGCAGTTTTTGGTAAATTCAACCTCGAGATTTCATTCAAATGTTGTCTTCCTCACTCCTGAAATACTGATCTGATGGGAAATGTTTGCAAATATACGTAAAGGATGACTCCAGTAAGATCAAAAGTACCAACCCTAATGAAGGTGACAAAGTTCCCACAGAACAACTTGAAGTAGGAAATTCTCGCCACTTCACTGAAACCTCCACATTCAACATCAATTAGGTAGACACAAAATGCTGGAGTAACTCAGCGGGTCAGGCAGCATCTCAGGAGAGAAGGAATAGGTGACTTTTCGGGTCGAGATCCTTCTTCAGCATTTTGTGTCTACCTTCGATTTATACCAGCATCTGCAGTTTTTTTTCTACATTTCAAAAATCAATTCTTGTTTATTCGAGGCATTCCTTCTTAAAGCCATTTGTCATGTTTCACATTAACTGTTTAAAGATGACTGGGCTAAAACACTTTAGGAAATCCCAAAGACACAAAGGTCACTTCCTCCACATGGTTCAGGACTGCACTGCAATTCACAGGGCCTGGTCTATTGATCTGGAGAGCCCTACCAGGGCAGCTTGGGAATTGAAAGTAATTACATTTACAACAATTAAATAAATCTGGGATAATAGCCGAGCATCAGTGATGGTTAAACTGCTGGAACATTGTGGAACCTGGCCGATTTGCAGACATGGAGTGGCACGGTGGCGCAGCGGTAGAGTTGCTGCCTTACAGCGAATGCAGTGCCAGAGACCTGGGTGCGATCCCGACTACAGGTGCTGTCTGTACGGAGTTTGCACCTTCTCCCCGTGACCTGCGTAGGTTTTCGCTGAGATCTTCGGTTTCCTCCCACACTCCAAAGATGTAGAGGTTTGTAGGTTATTTGGCTTTGTAAATGTAAAAATTGTCCCTAGTGGTTATAGGATAGTGTTAATATGCGGGGATCGCTGGTCGGCGCAGACCCGGTGGGCCGAAAGTGCCCGTTTCTGCGCTGTATCTCTGAACTACACAAACTAAAGGAGGAAGAGTCCATTCTAGCCCACCCCGGCCCACCCGCAACTCCAGACCACCCAAAAACCTTGGGGTTTTGTTGCTCTCTATTTAATAACATTTCGGAAACATTTGGACTGGTACGTGGATATGAAAGGTTTGGAGGGGTATGGGCCAAGTGCCGGCACATAGGACTACCTCTGATGGGGCATCTTGGGTGACATGGATGGGTTGGGCCAAAGGGCCTGTTTCCATACTGTAAAGGGCCTGTTTCCATCTCGTCCAAAAGACTTGTTTTTTGGATGACAAATAAAGGTAATTCTGAATTCTGTATGACTCCATGACTCCGAAACAACCAGTAAAACAGTCAGAGTTCAAGAGCAAAGGAGAATTTGATGCTGACCTTTCGATCAACGTCCACACCTTGTGAACTCATGACAAGATCTGCTGTTTGGTAGGAACAAAGCTATCGGGCTGCCATTTTACTGCTCTGCCGTACATAAGCCACACAATCATGCAGCCCAATCAAGATAATTTTGTCATTTCCTTAGAGGCAAACCAAGAGCACAATGTGACTACTTCTTCTTGCGTATGGCGTGCACAGCCTAAAGTTGTAGGTCAAGGGTAGACATCCAGGCCAGGGCAGCATCGATTGCTGGGTGGATTGTCTTGATGTCACCAGGGAAAAGCCTCAGTGAGCAGTCATTCGCGATGTGTGGGATGGTCTGGTCTGGATATCCGCTATCTAATAGACTGTGACTAATGGCTTTGTCTTTCTCTGTATTCTGAGTGCAGAGGATGGTTAATGCACAAAATGGCACAAAGATGGAGTAACTCAGCGGGTCAGGCAGCATCTCTGGAGAACATGGACGCAGAGTGCTGGAGTAACTCAGCAGATCAGACAGCATCTCTGTTGAACATGGATAGGGACATTTCGGGTCGGGAGTTTAGCTTAAGTTTATTGTCATGAATACCACCGAGGCACAGTGAAAAGCTTTTTTGTTGCATGCGATCCAGTCAGCAGAAAGGCTATGCATGATTACATTTAAGCCGTCCCCAGTGTACAGATACAGGATAAAGGGAACAACATTTAGTGCAAGGTAAAGTCCGATTAAAGATAGTTTGAGGGTCGCCATTGAGGTCGATGGGAGGTCAGGACTGCTCTATAGTTGGTGACAGGATGGTTCAGTTGCCCAATATCAACGGAAGAAATTGTCCCTAAATCAGACCAGACGGTCTGAAGGTCAGACCCCCAGACCCGTCTAGCATTCTGAATAATGGTCTCGACCCAAAACGTCACCTATCCATGTTCTCCAGAGATGCTGCCTGAGCCGCTGAGTCACTCCAGCACTCTGTGTCCATGTTCTCCAGAGATGCTGCCTGACCCACTGAGTTACTCCAGCACTCTGTGTCCATGTTCTCCAGAGATGCTGCCTGAGCCGCTGAGTTACTCCAGCACTCTGTGTCCTTTTAAGTCTTTCCTTGTAGTCTGCATTACTCTCGTGATTTGCTCTTCACAAACATGCCAATCAGAAAGGGCGCAAGGAGTAACATTGCTGTTAATTCACAAAGAACTTTCCCAATAACCGTTTGGGCTTGTCTACAGATGTGTTGGAACAAGTCACAACTATGCACCAGCTGCTGCCAGGTGTTCAGGCTGCAAGAGTTCCTTCCATTCCAAACCAGCAGTCAAAAAGTAGCCACATAGAAACTATAACACTGCCTTTCCACGCACACACATGGTTTCAATCCCACCGGGCGTTTTAAATTAATTTGAGACCATTTCCCACCAGTTCCATATTCAAGGAGCGTGGCATTTGTGACGCTGCCAATGTTCGAATGAGACACTTATTTAAAAATAAAGGACCTCCCTGAAGGAAATGGGGTTCACCGAAAGACCGTGTTATTATCTTTAGACCTTTAGAGATATAGTGCGCTTCAGCCCACCGAGTCCACTCCAATAAGTGATCACCCTGTACACTAGCACTATTCTACCCACTGGGGACAATTTATAATTTTTTAACCGAAACCAATTAACCTACAAACCTGTATGTCTTTGAAACATGGGAAGAAACCAAAGCACCCGGAGAAAACCCACGTGGTCACAGAGAGAATGTACAAACTCCCATACACACAGCACTCGTAATCAGGATCAAACCAGGGTCGCTGGTAGTCTAAGGCAGCAACTCTACCGCTGTGCCACCCTGCCGTCCTACACAGAGTGCCAAAATTTCTTGCGCCTTGGGTAAATTTACACCCCACATCACGCGGATCGCCTGGGCATGACCAGAGATTGCGTGCCCAGCGTGTTCGCAGTGACAACACCAACATTTCAAACCAGCACCAAGTCATGAACGGCATCACACAAATGCAAGACTTTTACACCATTTAGAGGGATTCAGGCACTGCTGGTTAAAAGGAAGCCATCTATATTAATCCAACAGTTTAGGTGCCGGGTTGACAGGCTCCATCCCTCAGAATAAACCATGCAAAACCTCCCCTCCCCAAAATAGGGACTGTACAGGCTAGGACTACTCCTTGGAGCTCAGGAGAACGAGGGGTGATCTTAAAGAGGTGGATAAAATCCATGAGTCTTTTGCCCAGAGTACAGAAATCAAGAACCAGAAGAAATGACATAGCTTTCATGTGAGGGGGAAAGATTTGATAGGAACATGAGGGGTAAACTTTTTACACAAAGGGTGGTGGGTGTATGGAATGAGCTGCCGGAGGAGGTAGCTGAGGCAGGTATTATCGGAGCATTTAGACAGGTACATGGATAGGAGAGGTTTAAATATATGGGCCAAATGCAGGCAGGTGGATCTGGAACATGCTGGTCGGTGAGGGCAAGTTGGGCCGAAAAGCCTATTTCTGCACTGTGTGACCCGACCCGAAATGTCACCCATCCTTTTTCTCCAGAGATGCTGCCTGACCCGTTGTGTTACTCCAGCGCTTTATGTTTATCTTTGGTATAAACCAGCATCTGCAGTTCTTTGCTTCCACAATGATGGGAACGACCTTAACTCCATCTCCACTTGTCCAACATCCAAAATGTGATGTTTTGTAACACTGGGCATAAGAAAGCATGGTAATGAATACTTTGCTATATTGGGCGGCACAGTGAGCAGTAGTAGAGTTGCTGCCTTACAGTGTCAGAGACCTGGGTTCAATCCTGACTATGGTCTGTATGGAGTTTGTATGTTCTCCCCGTGACCGTGTGGGTTTTCTCCGGGTGCTCCAGTTTCCTCCAACACTCCAAAGACGTGTGGGATTGGAGGTTAATTGGCCTCTGTAAATTGCCCCAGGTATTTAGGATGCAAAAGTGGGATAACATAGAACTAGTGCACAGGTAATCAATGGTTGGCATCGGCTGGGTGGGCCGAAGGGCCTCTTTCCACACTGCATAAACTAAAACTACACTATTAAATACGAGCCGTTATGAAAATGCAGGCTGCTCTTGCTGTTAATTTTCAATCTTTTATCCCTCACCTAGTTTTATCAGCCAGTGGATCTGAACCCTTTCATTGTATCGTTTAAACAGCTCTGGTCCCATGAGAACTCCAAGTTCTGACCTTTCTTTACAAGCTACTACAGTTCTTTGTCCTGCCCCCTCCCCTGACATCAGTCTGAAGAAGGGTCTCGACCCGAAACATCACCCACTCCATCTCTCCAGAGACGCTGCCTGACCCGCTGAGTTATTCCAGCATTTTGTATCTACCTTTGATTTCAACCAGCATCTGCAGTTTTCTTTCCTTCTACAGTTTATGAAGCATTGTACCACATTCACCATTCATTGGTGTCCAATAACATTTCCAAAGGAGGCTCTGAAAATACAGTCCTATTCACATGCCCACCTGATCTGGACAGCTTTGCCTGGCTAGTACAAGTCCACAACCATTTTTCCGGCACCCTTGGTTCCAGAGCCTTGTCGTGTTATCCATCGTGCCAGATCATCAGAGGTCAGAGCCTCGGGGGGTCCAGGATACCGACCCGCAAAGTTGGCCTTTCGAAGTCAGCTATGGAAACAGATCTGCCAGCTCCAGCCGGGCCCGAGTTCCAGAGCCCCAGCTGCTGGCGGCAAATATACTGGAATTTAGAAGGATGAGAGGGGATCTTATCGAAACGTATAAGATTATTAAGGGGTTGGACACGTTGGAGGCAGGAAACATGTTCTCAATGTTGGGGGAGTCCAGAACAAGGGGCCACTGTTTAAGAATAAGGGGTAGGCCATTTAGAACTGAGATGAGAAAAAACTTTTTCAGTCAGAGTTGTAAATCTGTAGAATTCTCTGCCTCAGAAGGCAGTGGAGGCCAAGTCTCTGAATGCATTCAAAAGAGAGCTAGATAGAGGTCTTAAGGATAGCAGAGTCAGGGTGTATGGGGAGAAGGCAGGAACGGGGTACTGATTGAGAATGATCAGCCATGATCACATTGAATGGCGGTGCTGGCTCGAAGGGCCGAATGGCCTCCGCCTGCACCTATTGTCTATTGTCTAATTCAACCCGCCAGCCGTGGAACGCGACCGTGGGAACGTACCTGCATCACAAACATGTGTTGGGAAAAAAAACTGCAGATGCTGGTTTAAATCAAAGGTAGACACAAAAAGCTGGAGTAACTCAGCGGGTCGGGCAGCATCTCTGGCAAACATGGACCCGAGTGTTGGAGTAACTCAGCAGGTCAGGCAGCATCTCTGGAGAGAAGGAATGGGCGACGTTTCGGGTCGAGATCCATTCTTCAGACTTCACCCAAAATGTCACCCATTCCTTCTCTCCAGAGATGCTGCCTGACTCGCTGAGTTACTCCAGCTTTTTGTGTCTACCTGCATCACAAACATGTTCATGATGGATGTACCACGCCCGCCCAAGCCCAGGAGAAAGGATTGGTCTTGCAGATTAGAGATAGTGAACACAGCAAACCAAAATAAATGAGCCACTGGTCATAGAGGCTGGCCATTCAGTCCACTGTGGCCATGCCAGCTCTCCAATCTGTCCCATTCCACGACAACATTTTCCTTTTCAACTGTTTATTCCATACCCTTTATCAAAGGTTCCAATTGAATCCGCTTCAAACTCACTCAGGAAGATCACAACTCACAATCTGAAGTGATGTAATTTCTCATACAGTAATTGGTTCCTGTGCCCTCTTGTTGTCATGATTGAATGGGCTGTACCAAGGATTCGTCAGGAGCAAGAGAGAAAATAAACTTATAAAGAAAATAAAGTTATGGGGTTATGTCCTTGATACCCCCAGACCATACAAAACACCTGCAAAAGCGATTCCCAACCACTAGATAAACAAACCACAAGATTTCAAAAAAGTTTGGCTACATTTAAAACTAATTGTACATCCTGAAAAACCCTTGACTGTGCAAAACTCGATTCAAACCTGGCTGACTGAAATACATTTGATACTCAAGGTTGAGGCTGATGAATAAAATTCATTTCAGATGTCTTGCATTAGAAATCGGAGCAGAGGGGCCACACAAGCTTGCAAGCCCGCGCCGCTATTCACTGAGATCAGAGCCGCTCCCCTCGCCTTCCACTCTCCATACGCTCACTGCCCAAAACCTGTCCATCTGTCCTTGACTGTACGCAACGACCGGGAATCCACAGCGCTCGGGGGAATAGACTTCCAACAATTCAACTCTGTGCAGAAGGAAATTTCTCATCTCAGTCCAAGGCGGCTTGTAGACTCGCCAATTGAAGGATGCAGCGTTTTGCAGCAGCCCCAGCATGTTTTACTTTCCATTACTTTTCACAGTGGCGCAGCGGTAGAGCTGCTGCCTCACAGCGCCAGAGACCCGGGTTTCATCCTGATTATTTTCTTCTCTACGTTATCTCCAGTGCGTAGGGTAGAACTAGTGTTCGGGCGATCACTGGTCAGAGCAGACTCGGTGGGCCGAAAGACCTGTCTTCATGCTCTGTCTCTAAACTAAATTAAAAATTAATCTCAAGGCCCCATGCGTAAAGCCTTATTCTATTTGCTTTCTGCTTAAGGACAAGCCTTTCAGCCCTGGGATTAATCTTGTGAATCGCTCTTGCACCAGCTCCAGATTAGGAATAAAACCAAAAGTCCGCTCCAGGCACAATTTCACCAAATCCCCGTGTAAACACAGCCAGGCCTTAAGCTATTATATTCCTGTACTAGCGGGATAAAGGACAACCTTCCTTTCCTGCATATTTACTTCCTGCATTTCAAAGACCAATATAGTCAGCCTTTCTGCTTGCCAACATAAAATTATAAAAGGACCGGCAGGACAAGCTAGATGCAGGAAAAATGTTCCCAATGTTGGGGGAGTCCAGAACCAGGGGCCACAGACTAAGAATAAAGGGGAGGCCATTTAAAACTGAGGTGAGAAGAAGCTTTTTCACCCAGAGTTGTGAAATTGTGGAATTCTCTGCCACAGAGGGCAGTGGAGGCCAATTCACTGGATGAATTTAAAAGAGAGTTAGATAGACCTCTAGGGGCTAGTGGAATCAAGGGATATGGGGAGAAGGCAGTTAGTGATTGGGTTAGTGATTGTGGATGATCAGTCATGATCACAATGAATGGCGGTGCTGGCCTCCTCCTGCACCTATTTTCTATGTCTATGTCTGAATCAGTTGCTTACTTTTCATCATCCTTTTCTGCCTTCTCAGATTTGCTGCCTTCTTGCCCATTGAATTAAACCACTTGATATCCATTCTTTTTATTTTCTACTGCCCAAAATGACCACATTTATTGATAAACCGTAGAATTACAGATGATGAAAAACCAGAGTAAAAGAGGGAGATCGATCGTCTGACTGAATGTGCCAGAATAACAACCTTCTCTCAACGTCAGTAAAACCAAGGAACTGATTGTTGACTTTAGAAGTGGAAGGCCAAGGATCCACAAACATATTTTCACCAATGGGACTGTGGTGGAGAGAATCACTGATTTCTGATTGTGCACATCTCTGAAGATCTGTCTTGGAACCAGCACAATGATGCAATCATAAAGAAAGCTCATCAATACCTCAACTCCCTTGGTAGATTTAGGAAATTCAGTATTCTAATGAATACTCTTGAACTTGTACAGGCGAACAGTAGCGAGCACACTGACTGGTTGCATCACGGCCTGATTCAGCAATTCAAATGCCCAGGAGCAAAAGAGATTACAAAAAACTAGTCGATGCTGCCCGGTCCATCACAGGTACTGACCTCCCCACCATCGAAGGGATCTAGAGCAGTCGCTGCCTCAAAAAGGCAGCCAGCATCATCAAAGACCTGCACGACGCTCTCATCTCGCTGCTACCATCAGGAAGAAGGTACAGGAGCCTGAAAACCGTGACCTCCAGGTTCAAGAACAGCTTCTTCCCAGCAACCATCAGGCTCTTGAACACTACAGAAAACTAACCTCAGCAAATATGTTCTTCTATAGACTAGAACGATTGTGGCTGCCGAGAATTATGATTAATTTAATGCATTATTGAATATTATGTATTTTGCGGATTGCTGTATTAACAGGACTGCTAAGTAAGAATCTTTGAACCATTGCTGGTGCATACAATAATAATAATAATAATAATGCATTACATTTATATAGCGCTTTTCAAACACTCAAAGACGCTTTACAGGGATTTCTAGAACATAGAGAAGTGAATAAATAGATAAATAAGTAAACGAACAGAGAAAGGAGACAGAAGGTGAGGTGACCTTCAGTGGTTGAAGGCAGTGCTGAAGAGGTGAGACTTCAGTGATGTTTTGAATGTGGTGAGTGAGGAGGAGTCTCTGACGGTTTAGGGTAGTGAGTTCCATAGGGTGGGAGCAGCGATGGAGAAAGCCCTGTCCCCCCAGGATCTGAGTTTGGTCCAGATGGGGGGGGGGACAGGAGATTGGCAGCAGCAGAGCAGAGGGTGCAGGTGGGAGTGTGCCTGTGGAGGAGGTCAGTCAGGTAGGATGGGGCCAGGTTATGGAGGGCTTTGTAGGTCATGAGGAGGATTTTGTATTGGATTCTCTGGGGGATGGGGAGCCAGTGGAGTTTGTAAAGGACGGGGGTGATATGGTCACGGATCGGGGAGTGGGTGAGTAGACGGGCAGCGGAGTTTTGAATGTATTGAAGTTTACTGATGATTTTTGAGGGTGAGCCATAGAGGAGGCTGTTGCAGTAGTCCAGACGGGAGGTGATGAAAGCGTGGATGAGGGTTTCTGCAGCTGTGAAGGTGAGGGATGGACGGAGACGGGCAATGTTTTTGAGGTGGAAGAAGGCTGTCTTTGTGATGTGTTTGATGTGTTTGTCGAAGGAGAGGGTTTGATCAAAGATGATTCCAAGATTCCGGATGTGAGGGGAGGTGGATACTGGGAGACCATCAATATTGAGGATGAAGTTTTGGGTGGATTTGGTGAGCGTTTTTTGGACCAATGATGATGATTTCAGATTTGTTGCAGTTGAGTTTGAGGAAATTTGATTGAAGCCAAGATTTTATTTCAGAGATGCAGTTTATCAGTGTAGAGTGTGTGGTGGTAGAGATTGACTTGGTGGAGATGAGGAGCTGGATATCATCGGCGAAGCAGTGGAAGTTGAGGCCATGACGGCGGATTAATTGACCAAGGGGGAACAGGTAGAGGATGAAGAGGAGGGGGCCAAGGACTGAGCCTTGGGGGACACCTTGGGGGAGGGGAGCGGTGGGGGATTTACAGTTGTTAATGGAGATGAACTGGTGCCTGTCAGAGAGGTAAGATTTGAACCAGGATAGGGCTGTGCCGGTGATGTTAAAGGAGGTTTCAAGTCAGGTGAGGAGAATGGAGTGATTTATGGTGTCAAAGGCGGCGCTGAGGTCAAGTAGGATGAGGAAGTTGAGGTTGCCAGCGTCGGAGGAGAGGAAAAGGTCGTTTGTGATTTTGAGGAGCGCAGTTTCAGTACAGTGGTTGGAGTGGAATCCGGATTGGAAAGTTTCATACAGGTTATTGGTAGAGAGGTGGTATTTGAGTTGGGAAGCTACAGCACGTTCCAAAACTTTGGACAGAAATGGTAGGTTGGAGATTGGTTGTTTGGGGTGTCAGGGTTGAGACCAGGTTTTTTCAGAATGGGGGTGACAGCAGCGATTTTGAGGGATGGCGGGACGATGCCAGTGGACAGGGAGGAGTTTATTGTTGCAGTGATAAGTGGAGAGAGAGCAGGGAGGCAGGCCTTGACAAAGCTGGAGGGGATGGGGTCCAGAGAGCAGGTGGCAGTTTTTATTCCTGTGAAGAGGTCAGAGAGGTCGGTGGTGGAGACTGGGGAGAACTGAGGCAGGGGTTGACAGGATAAGGGGGGGCAGGTGGTTTGAGGGGGAGCAGGTGCGTTGGTGGTTAAGGTGCTGTAGATGCTGTCTATTTTGCTTTGGAAGAATGAAAGGAAAGTGGTGCATTTGTCAACTGTGAATGATTGGGAGATGGTGTCCAGGGGGCTGAGGAGTTTGTTTATTGTAGAGAAGAGTGCTTTTGGGTTTCCGGAGCCAGAGTGAATTATTTGAGAGTAGTAGGTGGAGTGGGCGCGGGAGAGGGCATCTTTGTAGTGCTGCAGGTGGTCTTTGTAGGCTTGGGAGTGAATTGTGAGACCTGTTTTGTTGCGGAGTCTTTCAAGTTGGCGGGCATGAGTTTTCATCATGCGGAGTTCGGGGGTAAACCAGGGAGCAGAGTGGGTGAAGGAAACTGTTTTGGTTTTTATAGGTGCAAGTACATATGACACACATGTACATATCAAACACTCTTGGTCCTTAATTCATTAGTATAAACTAGCCAAGGACCAGCATCGATCCTCTCAATGCCCCACCAGTAACGGCTCCACAACTTGAAACTGACCCATTTATTCCTACTGTCACCAGCCTGTGAAACAGTCTAGTATGAGTAATTACCCATCGTCCGGTGAACCTATATTTTATGTAACAGCTTTCAAGTTTAATTATTTCAAAAGCCTGTTGAAGAGGCACATATACTACAGCGTAGCTCTTTTATCTACCCTGCCAAGACTGTCGAGCCACTGTCAAGTACATCTGTCCAGAAGCAAATGGAAGCCATGATGGGATGTGATGGGATTGCAGATCCTACCTCATTGAAAGGTTAGGCATAAAATGGGAGCTGCATTTGTAATCACAACCAACTTGCAGCAAAAATAGAATCAATCAGCTCCAACATCTTCATCCCAATTTAAGAACGTCTGTATTCCACCAGCGATCTCCCCCCCCCCCCCCCCCCCCACCTCCACACACATCTTTCATCGTTGTCACCACAAATGTGGTTCAAATTACTCTTAAAGATTACCCAGAGATTTTCCCCTTTTGTTTTGAATAGCACAATGGCAGGGATCGGATGTCTTTCAAAGCGCATTACGCTGCCAAGTTGTGTCGATTGCATTTCACGAGAACACACGAGGCTGCCATTTGGCCCATCGAGTTAACACTAGCTCTCAGACCCATCTCAGAACCATCCTCAACACCTACTCTCTCGCAAATACCCGTCAACATTACCGAGAAGCAAGGAACTGCAGAGGTTGGTTTACAACAACAAAAAAAAGCAAAGTGCTGGAGCAACACAGCGGGCAAGGCAGCATCTCTGGAGAACACGGAGAGCTTGTTTGTTTCTGGACTCTCCTCGACCCTCTCCAACGATACTTCCTGACCCACTGAGTTCCTCCAGCACCTTGGTTTTTTCCATTTCCATCGCAAACAGTTCCACTTGGTTGGTTACCAGTTATAACTTCTGTAGACATTGGTCAGTAATCGCCGCCATCTCGCAAACTATAAGGCAATCAATTAAACCTGTGCATTGGACTGGTAAGATTAAAGAAACATCTATCACAAGTTAAAAAAGTGCGTATGAAAACTATCTAGACAAATGTTGTAATCCCACAGGCAGGCAAAATTGGCCTGGAGCAAGAGTCATTCATGTAGCTCTACAGCACCGATACAGGCCCACCATCAGGCCATCAGTCTGAAGAAGGGTCTCGACCCAAAACGTCACCCATTCCTTCACTCCCGAGATGCTGCCTGACCTGCTGAGTTACTCCAGCATTTTGTGTCTACCTTCGATTTAAACCAGCATCTGCAGGTCTTTTTCCTCCGCCATCAATGGTGCTTTATTGTCACATGTGCAAAGTGCAAACGTACTGTCAAATTATTGTCTTACAAACAGTCCGGTAGAGTATTGCCATACCCAACCACATCCTCGATTAGCAAATTGTACAGAAATAGTCCACTGATCTTGCATGCAAGAGGTGCCATGTTTTTACGCCATTTTGAAAGTCCAGCCCGTGCTCTAGTTGTTATGAGCAGTTCCCATTCCATGCCAACCAAGGTGGCACACTGGGCAAGGCCCACATCCCTCTACACTCTTCCTATCCACTCAATCAGCAATCCTAAGAGTGAGCAAAATAAGAGAAGCGAAGGCCACAGCAATTTAATTAGCCCTGCGTAGATATGTGGCTTTCATAAGTAAAGTGTTAGCCCTGCAGTCTCAGTGTGGTCACGTTAGCGGATAATGCCACGGGTGTAGACACAAAGTGCTGGAGTAACTCAGCGGGACAAGCAGCATTTCAGGAGAGAAGGAATGGGTGACGTTTCGGGTCAAGACCCTTCTTCAGACTTATCTGGAACCGGAGCTGGAAACCACGAGGTAAAAGATGGAGGCGCAGGCAAGTCCGGAGAAAACAAACGTGGCTGTGGTAACGGGTCTGGGTTAAAATGTGGTCGTAGAGTCAGAGAGCAGGAGGAATCATAGAGGGGGAGCAGCGAGAGAGAATGTTGCTAAACTCTTGTCGGAGAGAGGAGGAGAACTTCTTCAAAGTTGACATACCTCGAGGAGATTTCGCAGTGGAGCAGCAAAAAGTGCAGGAAAAAGAACTGCAGATGCTGGTTTAAATCGAAGGTAGACACAAAATGCTGGAGTAACTCAGCGGGTCAGGCAGCATCTGGGAAGAGAAGGAATGGGTGACGTGTCGGGTGGAGACCCTTCTTCGGACGGGTGTATGCGGTGGCGTGCTTGCCATCAAGATAATACTTCACTTCCACATTCCGTATGTCCAATGCTACACTTATCTCCCAGTCCGTTTGTGGAAACAAACTGAAATCAGTAACCGTGGGGAAACAATAGACTTTTTTGAAACAATTAAGAAGGGCACAGAAGATGGCCATTTGCCCACGAGAGCTCCAGCTTCATTCCACTTTCCCTCTCTCCATCCCCACCCCCCTGCAGTTCACTTGTGGATCAGGGAACCTTTAAATCTGACGGGGGGGGGCTTCTGCCATAGTCACCACCTTCTCAGTCAGGCAGTTCCCAAATCCCACTGCTCCCGGGGTGAAAGATATTTCCCTTCCCCACCCATGTACCAACTACATCAGATCCAGGTCGCCAACGAATTGACCACCTCAGCCAAGGAAAAGAGATCCTTCGCATCCCCTCCACTGGGACCACTAATAATTCTGCAAGTCTCCACTCAGCTTCATGTCGAAAACTCTAAGCAGCAACTAAACTTCTCCAAAGCTTGCAATGTCCTTGTACATCCCCTGACACCTCGCATGCTATCATAAATCATAGGAGCAGAATTAGGCCATTCGACCCATTGAGTCCACTTCGCCATTCGACCATGGCTGATCTATCTTTCCCTCTCAATCCAATTCTCCTGTCTTCTCCCCATAACCTTTGACACCCTCACCAAATAAAGAACCTGTCAATCTCCGCTTTAAAAATTCCCAATGACTTGGCCCCGAATTCCACAGATTCACTACCCTCTGGCTAAAGAAATTTCTCCTCGTCTCCTTTCTAAAGATAAGTCTTTAATTCTGAGGCTGTGCCCTCTGGTCCTAGACTCTCCCACTAGCGGAAACATCCTCTCCACATCCACTCTATCCAGGCTCTTCAATTGTGCGGTAAGTTTCAATGAGATCTCCTTTCATTCTTCTCAACTCCAGTGAGCACAGGCCCAGCGTCTGTACTCATCATACGTTAACCCAATCATCCCCAGGATCATTCTCGTAAAACCACATCCTTCCTGTAGCATGGTGACCAGAAAAGCAAGCAATCCTGGAGATTGGCCGAGCAATAATTTCATACAGCTCCACCTAAAGTGCTTTGCAAACAGCAGTATCAATCCACAACAATTATTGACCCTTCCTGCTCGCCTGCCCCAAATATATTGCCTACATTCCGTTTGCCACTTCCTTACTACCTAGGCCTCATCTGAAATCTAATGCATACTTCTCCTCTATCAACCTCACAGCCAATTGTATATCACCTGGAAACTTCTTAATCACTGCTCCTGCATTTACATAGAAAACACAGGAGGAGGCCATTCGGCCCTTCGAGCCAGCACCGCCTAAAGCAACTCACAAATTCTGTCTGCCCCATAGAATTTTCAACTAAATCTAAAACACAATCCTCATCAACCTTCCTGCAAAAATCTCTGATAGTACCCATCCACAATAACTTTCTTTGCTGAACCTATGGCTTTCTAAAACCATTTATACCACTCAAAATTGTCTTGACACAATCATTTATTCAGCAGACTAACTGCCTGTACTTGCTTAATCCATCTCCTTCACCCTTTTAAACGAGAGCATCGGGATGTGATTCAGTGGCGAGTCAGGTAAAGTTGCTGCCTCAGCGCCAGAGACCCGGCTTCGATCCTGACCACGGGTGCTGTCTGTATGGAGTTTGTACGTTCTCTTCGTGACCGTGAGCGTTTCCTTCGGGTACTCCAGTTTCCTCCTACTAGACCTAGTGTTTACGGATGATCAATGGCCGCAGGGTCTCGGTGGGCTGCAGGGCCTGTTTTCATGCTGTATCTCTAAACTAATCTATACGCATGAAGGATGGTGGTGAATCTCAGGGGTCAGTGATGGACCCATTGCTGTTTGCCAATGGCTTGGATGAGAATGTGCGAGGCATAGCTAGTAGGTTTGCAGGCTACATTAAAATAGGTGGGATCGAAAACAGTGAAGGAGGTTATCAACAATTGCAGCGGATCTCGGTACGTTGAATTGTTGCTAAGGAGACCTCATAGAGGTGTATAAAATCATCAGGAACATAGATTTGGTGAACGAATCTTTTACCGAGGGTAGGGCAATCAAGAAGTAGAGGATTTTAAATTTAGATTTTAGATTTAGAGATACAGCGCAGAAACAGGCCCTTCGGCCCACCGGGTCCGCGCCGACCAGCGATCCCCACACACTAACACTATCCTACACACACTAGGGATAATTTTTACATTTGCCCAGCCAATTAACCTACAAACCTGTACGTCTTTGGAGTGTGGGAGGAAACCGAAGATCTCGGAGAAAACCCACGCAGGTCACGTGGAGAACGTACAAACTCCGTACCGACAGCACCCGTAGTCAGGATCGAACCCGAGTCTCCGGCGCTGCATTCGTTGTAAGGCAGCAACTCTACCGCTGTGCCACCGTGCCGCCCGTAAGGACATAAGATGAAATGGGGTAAGTCGGCCGAGAAATGACAAATGAAGTTTAATTCAGATAAATGCAAGGTAGGAAGCCAAACACAGTAAATGGAAGGGATTATTGTAGATTAGAGGGACCTAGGAGAACAAGTGCATAGTTCCCTGAAAGTGTGTTTCATTGAGATTTGGTGGTGAAAAGGGCTTTTGGCATGCTGGTCTTCAGTTGTGGCATTGAATGTATAATTAGGAACATTAGATTACAGTTGTACAAGACGGTGGTGAAGCCGCACAGTGTTAGTTACTCTGCGATCAGAACGATCCATTCAGCTGGAAAGAGTCCAGAAAAACATATACAAGAATGTTAACATAGAACAGCACAGCACAGGAACAGGCCCTAGGGCCCACAATGTCGGTGCTGAAAATGAAGCCAAGTGAATAATCTCCTCTACTTGCACATGGTCCATATCCCTCCATTCCCTGCATATCCATGTGCCTATCTAAAACCATCTTAAACACCACAATGGTGGCTGCCTCCACCACCACCCCCGGCAATACGTTCCAGGCACCCACCACCCTCTGTGTCAAATAACTTGCCACTGTACATCTCCTTGAAACTTTGCACCCTCTCACGTTAAAGCTATGCCCTTTAGTATTTGATTTTTCCATCCTGGAAAATAAGTTCTATGCCTCCTATAATTAAAAAAAAATTCGATCAGGTCTCCTTGCAACCTCCGACATTCCAGAAAAAATAATCTTAGTTTGTCCAACCTGATAGTTATACGCTCTAATCCAGGCAGCGTTCTGGTAAACCTCTGCACCCTCTCCATACCTCCCACATCCTCCCTGAAATGGGACGACCAGAACTGCACGCAATACTCCACATGGCAGTACTCAAAAGTAGACGCAAAATGCTGGAGTAACTCAGCGGGTCAGGCAGCATCTCGGGAGAGAAAGAATGGGTGAAGTTTCGGGTCGAGACCCTTCCTCAGACTGATATCAGGGGAGGGGGCGGGACAATGATAGGATGCAGTCGAAGACAGGAAGACTAGTGGGAGAACTGGGCAGGGGGAGGGGATAGAGAGGGGAAGCAGGGACTACCTGAAGTTAGAGAAGTCAATGCACATACCGCTAGGGTGTAAACTGCCCAAGCGAAATATGAGGTGCTGTTCGGAAGGGCGGATTGGGAATGGGAGGGGGAGCTGAAGGCCCAAGCTACAGGGAAAAGTTGGACAGGCTTGGACTTATTTCCTTCGAACATAGGAGACTGAGGGGCGATCTTACAGATGTATATAAAATCATGAGAGGCATAGAATGCAGTCTGAATCTGTAACCCAGGCTAAGAGAATCAAGAAATAGAGGGCCTCCGTTTAAGGTGAGAAAGGAAAGATTTAATTGGAACTTGAGGGGCAACTTTTTCATACAGAGGGTGGTCGGTACATGGAACGAGCTGCCAGAGGAGGTACCATAACATTCTAAAAGATATTTTATCAGGTACATGGATATGAAAGATTTAAAGGGTTATAGACCAAACGCAGCAAATGGGACTAGTGTAGAGGCAGGCATTTTGTGGTAGACACAAAATGCTGGAGTAACTCAGCGAGACAGGCAGCACCTCTGGAGAGAAGGAATGGGTGACGTTTCGGGCCGAGGCCCTTCTTCAGCATTTTGTGGTGGCATGGGCATTGGGTTGAAGGATTTCTGTCAGTGCTCTGTCACTAGGACACAAATATCCACCCATTGTTGTAACATTGCAAACAATGCCAGCCACACAGCTAGATCCCATCAGAATGGTCAAGGTCTTTGATGCATTGAGCACAATTCATTATGCAAGCAAAGCAATCATTAATTGCTCATCCAGAGAGAGTTGCAACCAGGATTCCTCAGTTCCAACCAGGATTCTCCTCTCCCTTCCTATCCTGCCTTCTCCATTTTCACGGTATGATGCAAGCATTGCAGGAATGCTCTCACATCGAGGATTAATCACTTAGGAGGTGATTAAGTGACACAAATCAGTCACCATGGTCCGAAACAGTGTTTACTATTGATGGCAAAAATAAAATTATATCTCTTCTGGCAGAGTTACACAAATGGTGTTCTACAACCTAGCTTATGTCCTGTTTATGGGCATTTTCTCAGGCATTGGGTTACAGGATATGCAAACTAAAACCTAACCTTGTTTTCTATCGTAACTGCCTCCTTCAAGCATCAACTCCAACATCTCTGTTCTCCCAATTCTAGTTCCCTCCAAAGCAATTTTTTTTAAATCGCCCCACCAAGGCAGATACCCTGGACCTTAAACGGTAGAATTCTCCTAATGTACCTGCAATCCTTCTCTGCCAAGTTGTCGGTCACCTGTCTTAGCAAGTGGAGACAAGGAACTGCAGATGTTGGAATCTTCAGCAAAATACACATGTGCCAGAGTAATTCAGCACCTCTGGAAAACTTTTTAGTCCGAGGGTGGTGAATCTGTGGACTTAATTGCCACAGACGGCTCTGGATGCTAAGTCAATGGGTGTTTGATTAGTACAGGTGTCAGGGGTAATAGGGAGAAGGCAGGAGAATGGGGTTGAGAGGTAAAGATAGATCAGCCATGATTGAATGGCAGAGTAGACTTGGTTGGCTGAATGGCCCAATTCTGCCCCTATGACCAATAAACTTATGAACATGGATAGGCAATATTTTGGTCCTGTCTTCGTTCTGAAGGGTCCTGATCCAAAAACTCGCCACATCACCTATCTATGCTCTCCAGAGACGTTGCCTGACCTGCTGAATTGTTCCATCACTTTTTTTTAAACACATGACTGTTTTGTTTGACATTGGCCTTGTAAATTGCCCTTCATGTTAAAGACACTATATAAATGCAAACGGTTTGAAGGAGGGTGGCGACCAGAAAGTCACCTATCCATTTTCTCCCGAGATGCTGCCTGACCTGCTCCAGCACTTTGTGTCCTTGTGTATTAACCAGCACCTGCAGTTCATGGTTTCTACATTCTCTCATCTTGAGGTTGCCTTTCCACGATACCTTCCAGCCCCAAACAGCCCCAGATCTGTGTGCTCCTCCACTCTGCTGAGTTCCTCCAGCAATTTGTGTCTATCTTTGGTATAAACCAGCATCTACCGTTCCTTATTTTGAACGATATAAATGCAAGCTCTTGCTTCAGTCATAGATTCATCCTTTTTTTTTTTTACAGTGAGCAGAGTGATCACAATAACTCCTACCCCTAAAGTGCCTTTAATGTGGTGAGAATGTCCCAAGGTGCTGCACAGAAGCATTATCAAATAGAAGGAGATTTGACGGAGAGGAGTCGTCATGGTTACAAGCAGGACTGAAAACAAGCCAATAGCTCCCCTGAAACCCAGCCCGAGCGGCTGGCTGTGATGAAAGCATTCACACAAGGTTCACCATGTCACAGATGTGCGTGTGCTACACCCCTCGTCCACGTGCCCATAATGCCAACCGGGCAACGACCGTGTAAAAACCAACAGCAACGTCTACAAGTCAGCCTCACCCCCATTTTTAGCCCCTGGCTGCGATCGGTTTAAAAATTAAAATCAGAATGGCTGCTGCACTGTTGCTTTGAAGCCGATGACTGTGTTACCATCCTGCACATCGCCAACATGTGCCGCCCCATTCATCGCAGAGGGGTCAGCTGGAATGGGGTCACACACACATTACTGGTGACTGAATTAAAATGGTTCCAGTTCAAATTTATCTGAAAGTAAACTTTATTTTTTCAAACAGCACAAGAGGATTCTTTGTGCTCCATAACATGTGAAGTGATGAATTCAGCATACGTACAAAACACAACAGCAACGACTGCCAGCTTCCACGTTCTCTGCACCTCATTAATACCAACATCCCTGCTAAATAACTGCCTTTCCTGCGACAAAGTTTTCTCTCCAAAGCATGGGCCATTTAAATCCATAAGTGATAGGAGCAGAATTAGGCCATTCGGCCCAGAGTCTACTCCGCCATTCAATCATGGCTGATCAATCTTTCCCTCTCAACCCCATTCTCCTGCCTTCTCCCCATAATCCCCGACACCCGTACTAATCAAGAATCTATCAACTCCACCTAAAAAATACCCAATGATGGCCGTCTGTGGCAATGAATTCCAGATTCATGACCCTCTGACTAAAGAAATTCCTCCTCATCTTTCAAAAGGTACGTCCTTTAATTTTGAGGCTGTGCCCTCTGGTCCTAGACTTTCCCAGTAGTGGAAACATCCTCTCCACATCCACTCTATCCCAGCCTCTGATACCGTTTAGGTATCAGAGATCTCAACCCCCCTCATCCTTCTAAACTCCAGCGAGTACAGGCCCAGTGCCATCAAACATGGGGAGAAGGCAGGAGAATGGGGTTGAGGGGGAAAGATTGATCAGTCATGATTGAATGGCGAAGTAGACTCGATGGGCCAAATGGCCCTATTCTGCTCTTGTGGCTCACGGAGAGGACTGGTTCCCCAGGATCTCCACCGCTGTGAAAGGTGCTGCCTAGGAACCCTCCCAAACACCATCCACAAGGAGTGGGGAGGCCACAGGGTTAGCAGGGCTTGTGCAGTTACTGTGCAGTTATATAAGAAGATAACTGCAGATGCTGGTACAAATCGAAGGTATTTATTCACAAAATGCTGGAGTAACTCAGCAGGTCAGGCAGCATCTCGGGAGTTGTTAACTGAGCCGTTATGCTGGATTTCAGCAACAAGGATGAAGGCTATTCTGCATTCTCATCCTATCAACAAAGCAATTCCTTCCAGATCCTGTGACTTGGCGACAGAGCTCCAAGAGAATAATCACATCTGACTTTTTTTCCCCCCGATGGAAACAGGTCCTAAAGCCCACCGAATCCACGCCGACCAGTGATCAGCCGCTTACACTAGGTCTATGTTGTCCCACTTTCTCATCCACTCCCTGCACACTCGGGGCAATTTAATTTCCAGGGCCAATTAACCAGCAAACCCACATGTCTTTGGGAGGGATGAGACATGCAAACTCCATATACAGACAGCACCCGAGGTCGGGATTGAACCTGGGTCTCTGGCGCTCATTGAGGCAGCGGCTCTACCAGCCGTGCTACTCTGCCGCCCTTTGATTGAGGAAAACTGCAATTCCCTGTCGTTGTTTAAACAAGGGTGTCACCAGCTGCCTGTTACCTACATTGTAAGCTGCTGAATAAAATGGTGTAGCCAGTCTCCCATGGCACTACATGACCCGCAACCTAGCATAGATTTAAACTACATTTCCACTTGTTTAATGAAGAAATTAATGAGTTTTGTTTCACTTTGGGAAATGGGCACTGATAACAAGGCTATGAAGAACCATGCCTACCATCTGAAGGTGGCACTGAGACCATGACCCACTGCAGGAGTGGGAGCGAGGCGGTCAACTCTCTTAATTAATAACTTGAGGCTGCCTTTACACAGAGGAGGGACAGGGCGAGGGCAGAGTCAAGGGGTGTGAAATTTTACCAAGAGTAAAGGCAGAAAAAGGGGAAATACCAAGGGATTCAGATGACATAAGCCAGGCTGTTAATAATCCGCAGGGGAAAGATTGCACTGGTTCTGACCATCCATTCCCTCAGCCGCCAGAGTGGGAGCAGGGTAGCTAACATTCTACCGTGAAAGGCAAGTGACTGCAGGCAGACACAAAATGCTGGAATAACTCAGCGGGTCAGGCAGCATCTCGGGAGAGAAGGAATGAGTGACGTTTCAGGTCGAGACCCTTCTTCAGACTTGGTAGTGACTGCAGAGCGGTTAGATAAATGCCGGCATATTACTGAAATCACACAAGGGGCAGCACGACTCCTCACTTAGAAGGGCACAAATTTAACCAAGCAAAAGGAAAAGGTGGGTCTGACTCAGCAACTGGGATTGATAACGTGAACACTTCCTTTGATGGGTCGGCATGGGTTTTAGTCAGGCTTTTAACAAGGCCACTTGGCAGATTTGTCCAAAACTGAGAACTCAGAGGATCGAAAAGAAGTTCCAAAATGTGGCTCACGGGTTGAAAGCAAACGGGGGTTCACTTCTGCAGCAGGTAGGCTGTGTGTTTGAGTCAGACTATACCCCCAGAGTGATCAGTCCAATATTACCAGCACACAAATAACACATTTAAGATTATTACATTGACATCGACAGTTGATTCTGGACCCCGGCAGTCACATGCCTCCTTCTGCTCCTGCACACAGCACCTTATCTTCAACCTTGCTTCCCTCAAAGTCCTTGAACACAACATCCCAATGGCAATCCTTAAAGCAACAACACAAACCTCCCAATCAGATTTTCACACATTGCTTCTACACTGAAGCACAGGCAACTAAACCACCCAATCATCAATGGAGAGTGGTCCCGACCTACCATCTACCTCATTGGAGACCCTCACACTATCTGTAACCTGACTTTATCTTGAACTAAACGTTATTCCTTTTTTCCTGTATCATTACACTGTGGACGGCTTTATTGTAACCATGTACAGTCTTTCCGCTGACTGGATAACATGCAACAAAATGCTTTTCACTGTACCTCAGTCAATGTGATAGCAAAATATACGAAAAACTAAACATCTTCTGTGAACACAACTATGGGATCATCTGCTTTATGACCCTCTTTTTGTGAATTCGACAAGCCTCACTGGCTCACCTGTGTCGGAAAGCCAAGGTTTAAAGTCCCACGCACGATTTTAACATAACCATTCAAACTGTTGTACTGAGGGAGTGCCATATTGCCAGAGTGCTGGTTTTTAAATGAACCATCAGATCCTCTACAACCCACTTTCAAACTAGATACCCTGGGCAAGATTAGTCCCTCAACCGAATTCACTACAGAGCGAATGATCCTGGCATGCTCACACAGCTGTTTATGGGAGCGTGGTGTGCAGACTGGGCTGCCCTGCTCACTCCCACAGTGACTGCCAGTAACGCTGCAGCAACAGCAGACTGGGAATGCCAGGGTCACGACAGACGCTGGAGGAGATTCCTCCTGTGTGTTTGACACAGCTGCTCACACCGTGCCCCAGCACGGGTGCTCACTGCCGCACCAGGTACAACGCCGCCCAGCCGGCCGCGCGCACCCACCCGACAGCCGCTCTACGCCAGCCAGCGACCACGCCGTGAACCGTGAACCGCCCCATATCACAAAAATACAAACTCAGCTGCTCACGTCGCCATTTAAAACTCTCACCCTCTGGGCCATCACCAGCTCTGCCAGAGACAGTGACCACTCCAGCTGACCATTGGGGGGGGACCTTACCTTCAGCGGTCAACGGGATGTCCGGAAGATGGGGTGGGGGGATGGTCAACAGAGGCAGTGGGGTAGTCAGCAGGGCATCAGATAGAGGGGGCAGGAGAGGCGGGTGGGTATAGGTGGTCAAGAGGACAGCTTGGATAGGATGGACAGTACGGGCAGCAGGGTAGTGTCTCAGTGGCCGATGGGGGCTCAGTGGACAGTAAGCACGATGGGGCAGTGGCCAGTAGAAGGTGGACAGTGGTGCGGCTGGATGGAGCAGTGGACGGCAATGCAGCCGGATAGGGTGGTGGGCCGTTAGTGGACAGCATTGTGGCGGGAGGGGGCAGTGGTCAGTGGTCAGATGAGGCAGTGGACAGCAGGGCGGGGAGGGGTGGTGAACTGCAGTGTGGCCGGGTGAGGTGGTGGGCAGGAGTGGATGAGGCAGTGGCTGGGAGAGGGTGGGGGGGGAAGGGCAGTGGTCAGGGCGGCAAGCAGTGGTGAGGCGATGGTCAGTGGCCGATGGAGCAGCGGGATGGGGCAGTGGACAGCAGGCTGTGGCCGGGAAAGGGTGGAGTGGCAGGATGGGGCAGTGGACTGGTCAGTGGAGTGGCGGGATGGGGCAGTGGACTGGTCAGTGGAGTGGCAGAATGGGGCAGTGGTCAGTGGCAGGATGAGGCTGTGGTCAGTAGGGGGATGGGACAGTGGTCAGTGTCGGGATGGGGCAGTGGTCAGTGTCGGGATGGGACAATGGTCAGTGTCGGGATGGACATGGTCAGCGGGCAGTAGAGGGATGGACCGTGCTCAGTGAACAGTGGTCAGTGTCGGGATGGGACAGTGATGAGTGGTCAGTGTCGGGATGGGTGAGTGGTCAGTGATCAG
>NW_027601957.1:0-59439 GCF_053455715.1 Rhinoraja longicauda | reverse complement strand
GGTACTGGGAAAAGGGGAGAGCCCCCTCCCTCCCCCCTTCCCCCTCCCTCCCCCTCCCCCCTACCCCCCCTCCCCTCTCCCCCTCCCTCCCCCCTCCCTCCCCCTACCCCCTCACTCCCCCCTTCCCCCCTCCCCCCTCCCCCTCCCCACCTCCCTCCTCCCTCCCTCCCCCTTCCCTCCCTCCCCTCCTCCCGGTTACAATGGAAACCCTACGAGGACGGGCCCAATGGGGAAAGAGGGGTACTGGGTAAAGGGGAGGTCCCCCTCCTCCCCCCTTCCCCCCTCCCCTCCCCCCTCCCTCCCCCTACCCCCCTCCCTCCCTCCCCCTCCCCCATCCCCTCCCCCCTCCTTCCCCATCTCCCTCCACACCTCCCTCCTCCCTCCACACCTCCCTCCTCCCTCCCTCCCCCTTCCCTCCCTCCCGTCCTCCCGGTTACAATGGAAACCCTACGAGGACAGGCCCAACGGGGAAAGAGGGGAACTGGGAAAAGGGGAGGTCCCCCTCCTTCCCCCCTTCCCCCCTCCCCTCCCCTCCCAAACAGTTCACAGTACCTCCTCAATTAGCCTCAAAAGCTAGGGAGTAGAAATAGGTTTTGAGCCTGGACTTAAAGGAGTCGATGGAGGAGGCAGTTCTGATGGGGAGAGGGATGCTCTTTCAAACCTTCCCCTCTCTCCCTCCCCCCTCCCCCCTCCCCCCTTTCCGCCCTCCCCTTCCCCCCCTCCCTCCCCTCCTCCCTCCTCCCTCCCTCCCTCCCCTCCTCCCGGTTACAATGGAAACCCTACAAGGACGGGCACAACGGGAAAGAGGGGTACTGGGAAAAGGGGAGGTCCTCCTCCCTCCCCCCCTTCCCTCTCCCCTTCCCCCCTCCCCCTTCCCCCCTCCCCTCCCTCCCTCCCCCCTCCCTCCCCCCTACCCCCTCCCTCCCCTCTCCCTCCCCCCTCCCCTCCCCCCTCCCATCCCACAACGGGTAAAGAGGGGTACTGGGAAAACAGGTGGTCCCCCTCCCCCCTCCCTCCCCGCCTCCCGGTTACAATGGAAACCCTACGAGGACGGGCCCAACTTGGTCTAGTATAATACTAAAACTCTGCGGTCCAACATTCCGTATGTATATACGGAAGATTCCGTATGTATATACGGAAGATTCCGAAGATTTCTGTCCATAACTTACAAACCCTACTCCTCCCAGACGGTACACCAAAGCGCTACGATTTTTGTACCGCCGTATTCACCATTAACATGGGCAACTATTGTAAGTACTTTCGTTCAAATTGAAGCTACCTTTTTAAAGCTAGAGAAATATTAAAGTTTAAATTTTCATTTCTAACACTTTTCTTGAAGGGGCCAAACCCTACTCCTCCCAGACGGTACACCAAAGCGCTACGATTTTTGTACCGCCGTATTCACCATTAACATGGGCAACTATTGTAAGTACTTTCGTTCAAATTGAAGCTACCTTTTTAAAGCTAGAGAGATATTAAAGTTTAAATTTTTCATTTCTAACCCTTTTCTTGAAGGGGCTTCAGCGCGTGATGTCACAATGGCACCCGTGCACCAATGAGAGATCAGCTCGCGATGGACAAGCGGCTGCTATTGGGTGTTTACTACTTTAAATTTACATAATTTTTTTTCTGACCTTTTTTTTCAAGGTCTTCAGCTTGTGTCGTCACAATGCTTGTGTGAGATGGTTGCAACATTGTTGCGAAAAGCAACTGCCAGTTTTTTAAAGTTGTGCGAGTCACTTAACATACACAGATCAGCATGGGGCCCCTATTCCCTCCCTCCCCCCCTTCCCCCCTCAACCCCTTCCTCCCCACTCCTTCCCACCTCCACCCCCCCTCCCTCCCCCCCTTCCCCCCTCCCCTCCCCTCCCTCCCCCTGCACCCTCCACACCTCCCTCCCTCCCCCTTCCCTCCCTCCCCTCCTCCCGGTTACAATGGAAACCCTACGAGGACGGGCCCAACGGGGAAAGAGGGGTACTGGGAAAAGGGGAGGTCCCCCTCCCTCCCCTTCCCCCTCCCCTCCCCCCCCTACCCCTCTCCCTCCCCCTCACCCCCCTCCCCCCCTCCCTCCCCCCCTTCCCCCCTCCCCTCCCCCGTCCCTCCCCCTCCCCTCCCTCCACACCTCCCTCCTCCCTCCCTCCCCCTTCCCTCCCTCCCCTCCTCCCGGTTACAATGGAAACCCTACGAGGACGGGCCCAACGGGGAAAGAGGGGTACTGGGAAAAGGGGAGGTCCCCCTCACTCCCCCCTTCCCCATCCCATCCCCCCTCCCTCCCCTCTCCCGCCCCCTTCCCCCCTCCCCTTCCCCCCTCCCTCCCCTCCTCCCTCCACACCTCCCTCCTCCCTCCCTCCCCTTCCCTCCCTCCCATCCTCCCAATGCTTGTGTGAGATGGTTGCAACATTGTTTCGAAAAGCAACTGACAGAAGCACTAAGTAGCCGCGAATGTTTCAAAACCAGCACTTAACCGCGAATGTTTTTTTAAAAAGCACTTAACCGCGAATGTTTCAAAACAAGCAATTAAAAAGCACTTTTTTTTTTAAAGTATTTTTTTTTATTCCAAGAGAATGGGGGGGGTCTGAGAATGGGGGACTGGGTAGGGGGACAACAGGGGCCGTTGCGGTGGGGGCTTGGTGGTGGGGGAAAGAGGGGTACTGGGAAAAGGGGAGGTCCCACTTCCCCCCTCAAACCCTCTTCCTCCCCCCTCCTTCCCACCTCCATCCCCACTCTCTCCCCCCTCAATCCCAACCTCCATCACCACTCAGCCCCTAACTCACCCCTCCCTCCTTCCCTCCATCCGACCCTCCCCCACTCCCTCCACCCTTCCACCCCTCTCCCCCTCCTTCCACCCTCCCTCCCCCCCTCCCGGTTACAATGGAAACCCTACGGGGACGGGCCCAACGGGGAAAGAGGGGTACTGGGAAAAGGGGAGTTCCCCTCCCTCCCCTCCTCCCTCCCCTCCCACCTACCCCTCTTCCCCTCTCCCCCTCCCCTCCCCCCCTCCCTCCCCCTCCCCTCCTCCCTCCACACCTCCCTCCACACCTCCCTCCTCCCTCCCTCCCCCCCTCCCGGTTACAATGGAAACCCTACGAGGACGGGCCCAACGGGGAAAGAGGAGTACTGGGAAAAGGGGAGGTCCCCCTCCCTCCCCCCTTCCCCCTCCCCTCCCCCATCCCCTCTCCCTCCCCCTCCCTCCCCCTCCCCCCTAACCCCCTCCCTCCCCTCCCCCCTCCCTCCCCTCCCCTCCTCCCTCCACACCTCCCTCCTCCCTCCCTCCCCCTTCCCGCCCTCCCCTCCTCCCGGTTACAATGGAAACCCTACGAGGACGGGCCCAACGGGGAAAGAGGGGTACTGGGAAAAGGGGAGGTCCCCTCCCTCCCTCCCCCCTACCCACCTCCCTCCCCCCCTTCCCTCCTCCCTTCCCCCCACCCCTCCCCCCTCCCATCCCCCCCTCTCCCCTCTCCCTGCCCCCTACCCCCCTCCCTCCCCTCTCCCTCCCCCCCTCCCCTCCCCCCCTCCCTCCCCTCCTCCCTCCCCCTTCCCTCCCCCAACCCTCCCCCTTTCCTCCCCTCCCGGTTACAATGGAAACCCTACGAGGACGGGCCCAACGGGCCCACTCGGTCTAGTATACTACTAAAACTCTGCGTTCGTGTGTATGTACGCAAACATTCCGTGTGTATGTACGGAAGATTCCGAAGTGTCTTTGCTTGACGCTTAACTTACAAACCCTACTCCTCCTAGACGGTACACCAAAGCGCTACGATTTTTGTACCGCCGTATTCACCATTAACCTGGGCAACTATTGTAAGTACTTTCGTTCAAATTGAAGCTACCTTTTTAAAGCTAGAGAGATATTAAAGTTTAAATTTTCATTTCTAACCCTTTTCTTGAAGGGGCTTCAGCGCGTGATGTCACAATGGCACCCGTGCACCAATGAGAGATCAGCTCGGTTTTAAATTTACATAATTTTTTTTCTGACCTTTTTTTTCAAGGTCTTCAGCTTGTGACGTCACAATGCTTGTGTGAGATGGTTGCAACATTGTTGCGAAAAGCAACTGCCAGTTTTTTAAAGTTGTGCAAGTCACTTAACATACACAGATCAGCATGGGGCCCCTATTCCCTCCCTCCCCCCCCCCCTTCCCCCCTCAACCCCTTCCTCCCCACTCCTTCCCACCTCCATCCCCACTCCCTCCCCCCCTCCTCCCCAACTCCCTCCCCACCTCCCTCACCCCTCCTCCCCTAACTCCCCCCCCCCTCCCTCCTTCCCTCCATCCCTCCCCCCCTCCCTCCACCCTTCCATCCCTCTCCCCCTCCCCCCTCCTTCCACCCTCCCTCCCCCCCTTCTGGTTACAAAGGAAACCCTACGGGGACGGGCCCAACGGGGAAAGATGGGTACTGTGAAAAGGGGAGGTCCCCCTCCCTCCCCTACCCCCTCCCCTCCCCCCTCCCCCTCCCCCCTAACCCTCTCCCTCCCCCTTCCCCCCTCCCCTCCCCCCCTCCCCTCCTCCCTCCACACCTCCCTCCTCCCTCCCTCCCCTCCCCTCCCTCCCCTCCTCCCGGTTACAATGGAAACCCTACGAGGACGGGCCCAACGGGGAAAGAGGGGTACTGGGAAAAGGGGAGGTCCCCCTCCCTCCCCCCTTCCCCATCCCATCCCTCCTCCCTCCCCTCTCCCTCCCCCTTTCCCCCGTTCCCCCCCTCCCCTTCCCCCCCTCCCTCCCCTCCTCCCTCCACACCTCTCTCCTCCCTCCCTCCCCTTCCCTCCCTCCCATCCTCCCAATGCTTGTTTGAGATGGGTGCTACATTGTTTCGAAAAGCACCACTAACAGATCGCAGTGAGAAGCACTATGTGACCGCGAATGTTTCAAAACAAGCACTTAAAAAGCACTTATATTTTTTTAAAGTATATTTTTCCCTCCCCCCCTCCTCCCCAACTCCCTCCCCACCTCCCTCACCCCTCCTCCCCTAACTCCCCCCCTCCCTCCTTCCCTCCATCCCTCCCCCCCCCTCCCTCCACCCTTCCATCCCTCTCCCCCTCCCCCCTCCTTCCAACCTCCCTCCCCCCTTCTGGTTACAAAGGAAACCCTACGGGGACGGGCCCAACGGGGAAAGAGGGGTAATGGGAAAAGGGGAGGTCCCCCTCCCTCCCCTTCCCCCCTCCCCTCCCCCCTCCCCCTCTCCCTCCCTTCCCCCTCCCCTCCCCCCTCCTCCCCCTCCCTCCCCAACTCCCTCCCCCCTCCCTCAACCCTCCCCACCTCCCTCACCCCTCCTCCCCTAACTCCCCCCCTCCCTCCTTCCCTCCATCCCTCCCCCCCTCCCTCCACCCTTCCATCCCTCTCCCCCTCCCCCCTCCTTCCAACCTCCCTCCCCCCTTCTGGTTACAAAGGAAACCCTACGGGGACGGGCCCAACGGGGAAAGAGGGGTACTGGGAAAAGGGGAGGTCCCCCTCCCTCCCCTTCCCCCCTCCCCTCCCCCTCCCCCTCTCCCTCCCTTCCCCCTCCCCTCCCCCCCTCCTCCCCCTCCCTCCCCAACTCCTTCCCCCCTCCCTCAACCCTCCCCACCTAACTCCCCCCTCCCTCCTTCCCTCCATCCCTCCCTCCCCCAATCCCTCCCCCCTCCCTCCACCCTTCCATCCCCCTCCCCCTCCCCCCTCCTTCCACCCTCCCTCCCCCCTCCCGGTTACAATGGAAACCCTACGGGGACGGGCCCAACGGGGAAAGAGGGGTACTGGGAAAAGGGGAGGTCCCCCTCCCTCCCCCCTTCCCCCATCCCATCACCCCTCCCTCCCCTCTCCCTCCCCCCTCCCCCCTTCCCCCCTCCCCTTCCCCCCTCCCTCCCCTCCTCCCTCCACACCTCCCTCCTCCCTCCCTCCCCTTCCCTCCCTCCCATCCTCCCAATGTTTGTGTGAGATGGGTGCTACATTGTTTCGAAAAGCACCACTAACAGATCGCAGTGAGAAGCACTATGTGACTGCGAATGTTTCAAAACGAGCACTTAAAAAGCACTTATCTTTTTTTTACGTCTTTTTTTTTATTGCAAGTCACTTAACATACACAGATCAGCATTGGGCCCCTATGCTCGTGGGCCACCGGGGCAAGTGTTTCGAAAAAAGCACTGAGAGTGTGTCTGGGGGAGAGTGAGAATGGGGGGGGGGGTCTGAGAATGGGGACTGGGGATGGGGACAACAGGGGTCGTTGCGGAGGGGGCTTGGTGGTGGAGGAAAGAGGGGTACTGGGAAAAGGGGAGGTCCCCTTCACCCCTCAACCCCTTCCTCCCCCTCCTTCCCATCTCCATCCCCACTCCCTCCCCCCTCCTCCCCCTCCCTCCCATCCCTCTCCACCTCCCTCAACCCTCCCCCCTAACTCCCCCCCTCCCTCCTTCCCTCCATCCCTTCCTCCCCCACTCCCACCCCCCTCCCTCCACCCTTCCATCCCTCTCCCCCTCCCCCTCCCCCCTCCTTCCACCCTTCCTCCCCCCCTCCCGGTTACAATGGAAACCCTACGGGGACGGGCCCAACGGGGAAAGAGGGGTACTGGGAAAAGGGGAGGTCCCCCTCCCTCCCCCTCCCTCCCCCTCCACTCCACCCTCCCCTCCCCCCCCTCCCTCCCCCTCCCCTGCTCCCTCCACACCTCCCTCCTCCCTCCCTCCCTCTTCCCTCCCTCCCATCCTCCCAGTTACAATGGAAACCCTACGAGGACGGGCCCAACGGGCCCACTTGGTCTAGTCTATCTATATAATACTAAAACTCTGCGTTCGTATGTAGGGATGTATGTGTGTATGTACGGAAGTTTAACTTACAAACCCTACTCCTCCAAGACGGTACACCAAAGCGCTACGATTTTTGTACCGCCGTATTCACAATTAACCTGGGCAACTATTGTAAGTACTTTCGTTCAAATTGAAGCTACCTTTTTAAAGCTAGAGAGATATTAAAGTTTAAATTTTCATTTCTAACCCTTTTCTTCAAGGGGCTACATTTGTTTCCAAAAGTTTCCAGAAAAGGATTTAGTTTTCAGCAAGGATTTAGTTTTCAGCTTGTGACGGCTACATTGTTTCGAAAAGCTTCCAAGAAGTCTTTTTTGTTATTGCAAGTCAAGTCAAGTCAAGTCAAGTCACTTTTATTTGTATAGCACATTTAAAAACAACCCACGTTGACCAAAGTACTGCACATCTGATTAGGAAAAAAAAAAAAAACATCTTGGAGAGTAAGAGTGGGGCTGGGGGAGGAGAGAATGGGGGGTGTGGGGACGGGCCCAACGGGCCCTCCCCAACGGGCACACTTGGAGAGTAAGAGTGGGGCTGGGGGAGGAGAGAATGGGGGGTGTGGGGACGGGCCCAACGGCCAAGTCAATTTTATTTGTATAGCACATTTAAAAACAACCCACGTTGACCAAAGTACTGCACATCTGATTAGGAAAAAAAACAAAAACATCTGATTAGGAAAAAAAAAAAAACGGGCACACTTGGAGAGTAAGAGTGGGGCTGGGGAAGGAGAGAATGGGGGGTGTGGGGACGGGCCCAACGGGCCCTCCCCAACGGGCACACTTGGAGAGTAAGAGTGGGGCTGGGGGAGGAGAGAATGGGGGGTGTGGGGACGGGCCCAACGGGCCCTCTTTTCTAGTCTATATACTACTAAAACTCTGCGGTCCAACATTCCGTATGTATGTATGTATATGTGTATGTACGGAAGATTCCGAAGAATTTCTGTCCATAACTTACAAACCCTACTCCTCCCTGAAGGTACACCAAAGCGCTACGATTTTTGTACCGCCATATTCACCATTAACGTGGGCAACTATTGTAAGTACTTTCGTTCAAATTGAAGTTACCTTTTTAAAGCTAGAGAGATATTAAAGTTTAAATTTTCATTTCTAACCCTTTTCTTGAAGGGGCTTCAGCGCGTGATGTCACAATGGCACCCGTGCACCAATCAGAGATCAGCTCGGTTTTAAATTTACATCTTCAGCTTGTGACGTCACAATGCTTGTGTGAGATTGTTGCAACATTGTTGCGAAAGGCAACTGCCAGTTTTTTAAAGTTGTGCAAGTCACTTAACATACACAGATCAGCATGGGGCCCCTATTCCCTCCCTCCCCCCCCCTTCTCCCCTCAACCCCTTCCTCCCCACTCCTTCCCACCTCCATCCCCACTCCCTCCCCCCCTCCCTCCCCCCTCAATCCCAACCTCCATCACCACTCAGCCCCTAACTCCCCCCCTCCCTCCTTCCCTCCATCCCACCCTCCCCCACTCCCTCCCCCCTCCCTCCACCATTCCATCCCTCTCCCCCTCCCCCCTCCTTCCACCCTCCCTCCCCCCCTCCCGGTTACAATGGAAACTATACGGGGACGGGCCCAACGGGGAAAGAGGGGTACTGGGAAAAGGGGAGGTCCCACTTCCCCCCTCAACCCCTTCCTCCCCCCTCCTTCCCACCTCAATCCCCACTCCCTCCCCCCTCCCTCCCCCCTCAATCCCAACCTCCATCACCACTCAGCCCCTAACTCCCCCGCTCCCTCCTTCCCTCCATCCCACCCTCCCCCACTCCCTCCCCCCTCCCTCCACCATTCCATCCCTCTCCCCCTCCCCCCTCCTTCCACCCTCCCTCCCCCCTCCCGGTTACAATGGAAACCCTACGGGGACGGGCCCAACGGGGAAAGAGGGGTACTGGGAAAAGGGGAGGTCCCCCTTCCCCCCTCAACCCCCTTCATCCCCCCTCCTTCCCACCTCCATCCCCACTCCCTCCCCCCCTCCTCCCCAACTCCCCTCCCCCCTAACTCCCCCCTCCCTCCTTCCCTCCATCCCTCCCTCCCCCAATCCCTCCCCCTCCCTCCACCCTTCCATCCCTCTCCCCCCTCCCCCCTCCTTCCACCCTCTCTCCCCCCTCCCGGTTACAATTGAAACCCTACGAGGACGGGCCCAACGGGGAAAGAGGGGTACTGGGAAAAGGGGAGGTCCCCCTCACTACCCCCCTTCCCCCTCCCCTCCCCCCTTCCCCTCCCTCCCCCTCCCCCCTCCCTCCCCTCCCCCTCCCTCCCCTCCCCTCCTCCCTCCACCCCTCCCTCCTCCCTCCCTCCCCCTTCCCTCCCTCCCCTCCTCACGGTTACAATGGAAACCCTACGAGGACGGGCCCAACGGGGAAAGAGGGGTACTGGGAAAAGGGGAGATCCCCCTCCCTCCCCCTTCCCCCCTCTCCCCCTTACCTCCCCCCCTCCCTCCCCTCTCCCTCCCTCCTCCCCCCTTCCCCCCTCCCCCCCTCCCCTCCCCCTCCCCTCCTCCCTCCACACCTCCCTCCTCCCTCCCTCCCTCCCCCTTCCCTCCCTCCCCTCCTCCCGGTTACAATGGAAACCCTACGAGAGGGACGAGAGGACGCCCAATGGTGAAAGAGGGGTACTGGGAAAATGGGAGGTTCCCCTCCCTCCCCCCTCCCTCCCTTCTCCCTCCCCCCCTCCCTCCCCCTCCCCTTCCCCCCTCCCTCCCCTTCCCCCCTCCCCCCTCCCTACCCCTCCCCCCTACCCCCTTCCCTCCCCTCTCCCTCCTCCCTTCCCCCCTCCCCTCCCCCTCCCCTCCCCCTCCCCTCCCCCCTCCACACCTCCCTACTCCCTCCCTCGAAAAGCAACTGACAGAAGCACTAAGTAGCCGCGAATGTTTCAAAACCAGCACTTAACCGCGAATGTTTTTTTAAAAAGCACTTAACCGCGAATGTTTCAAAACAAGCAATTAAAAAGCACTTTTTTTAAAAAAGTATTTTTTTTTATTCCAAGAGAATGGGGGGGGGGTCTGAGAATGGGGACTGGGTAGGGGGACAACAGGGGTCGTTGCGGTGGGGGCTTGGTGGTGGGGGAAAGAGGGGTACTGGGAAAAGGGGAGGTCCCACTTCCCCCTCAACCTCTTCCTCCCCCCTCCTTCCCACCTCCATCCCGACTCTCTCCCCCCTCAATCCCAACCTCCATCACCACTCAGCCCCTAACTCACCCCTCCCTCCTTCCCTCCATCCGACCCTCCCCCACTCCCTCCCCCCCTCCCTCCACCCTTCCACCCCTCTCCCCCTCCTTCCACCCTCCCTCCCCCCCTCCCGGTTACAATGGAAACCCTACGGGGACGGGCCCAACGGTGAAAGAGGGGTACTGGGAAAAGGGGAGTTCCCCCTCCCTCCCCTCCTCCCTCCCCTCCCCCCTACCCCTCTTCCCCCCTCCCCCTCCCCTCCCTCACCCTCCCCTCCTCCCTCCACACCTCCCTCCTCCCTCCCTCCCCCCTCCCGGTTACAATGGAAACCCTACGAGGACGGGCCCAACGGGGAAAGAGGAGTACTGGGAAAAGGGGAGGTCCCCCTCCCTCCCCCCTTCCCGCTCCCCTCCCCCCTCCCCTCTCCCTCCCCCTCCCCCCTACCCCCCTCCCTCCCCTCCCCCCTCCCTCCCCTCCCCTCCTCCCTCCACACCTCCCTCCTCCCTCCCTCCCCCTTCCCGCCCTCCCGTCCTCCCGGTTACAATGGAAACCCTACGAGGACGGGCCCAACGGGGAAAGAGGGGTACTGGGAAAAGGGGAGGTCCCCCTCCCTCCCTCCCCCCTACCCACCTCCCTCCCCTCTCCCTCCCCCCTTCCCTCCTCCCTTCCCCCCTCCCCCCTCCCATCCCCCCCTCTCCCCCCTCCCTCCCCCCTACCCCCCTCCCTCCCCTCTCCCTCCCCCCTTCCCCCCTCCCCCCTCCCCTCCCTCCCCTCCTCCCTCCCCCTTCCCTCCCCTAACCCTCCCCCTTTCCTCCCCTCCCGGTTACAATGGAAACCCTACGAGGACGGGCCCAACGGGCCCACTCGGTCTAGTATACTACTAAAACTCTGCGGTCGTACATTCCGTATGTATATACGGAAGATTCCGTGTGTATGTACGGAAGATTCCGAAGATTTCTGTCCATAACTTACAAACCCTACTCCTCCCAGACGGTACACCAAAGCGCTACGATTTTTGTACCGCCATATTCACCATTAACATGGGCAACTATTGTAAGTACTTTCGTTCAAATTGAAGCTACCTTTTTAAAGCTAGGGAGATATTAAAGTTAAAATTTCTCATTTCTAACCCTTTTCTTGAAGGGGCTTCAGCGCCTGATGTCACAATGGCCCCCAGTGCACCAATGAGAGATCAGCTCGCGATGGACAAGCAGCTGCTATTGGGTGTTTACTACTTTAAATTTACATAAAAAATTTTCTGACCTTTTTTTTCAAGGCCTTCAGCTTGTGACGTCACAATGCTTGTGTGAGATGGTTGCAACATTGTTGCGAAAAGCAACTGCCAGTTTTTTAAAGTTGTGCAAGTCACTTAACATACACAGATCAGCATGGGGCCCCTATTCCCTCCCTCCCCCCCTTCCCCCCTCAACCCCTTCCTCCCCACTCCTTCCCACCTCCATCCCCACTCCCTCCCCCCCTCCTCCCCACCTCCCTCACACCTCCTCCCCTAACTCCTCCCTCCCTCCCCCTTCCCTCCCTCCCCTCCTCCCGGTTACAATGGAAACCCTACGAGGACGGGCCCAACGGGGAAAGAGGGGTACTGGGAAAAGGGGAGGTCCCCCTCCCTCCCCCCTTCCCCCATCCCCCCTCCCTCCCCTCTCCCTCCCCCTTCCCCCCTCCCCTTCCCCCCTCCCTCCCCTCCTCCCTCCACACCTCCCTCCTCCCTCCCTCCCCTTCCCTCCCTCCCATCCTCCCAATGCTTGTTTGAGATGGGTGCTACAGTGAGAAGCACTATGTGACCGCGAATGTTTCAAAACAACCACTTAAAGAGCACTTATCTCTTTTTAAAGTATTTTTTTTTATTGCAAGTCACTTAACATACACAGATCAGCATTGGGCCCATATGCTCGTGGGCCACCGGGGCAAGTGTTTCGAAAAAAGCACTGAGAGTGTGTATGGGGGAGAGAGAGAATGGGGGGGGGTCTGTGAATGGAGACTGGGGACAACAGGGGTCGTTGCGGAGGGGGCTTGGTGGTGGGGGAAAGAGGGGTACTGGGAAAAGGGGAGGTTCCACTTCCCCCCTCAACCCCTTCCTCCCCCCTCCTTCCCACCTCCATCCCCACTCGCTCCCCTCCTCCCTCCCCCCTCAATCCCAACCTCCATCAGCACTCAGCCCCTAACTCCCCCCCTCCCTCCTTCCCTCCATCCCACCCTCCCCCACTCCCTCCCCCCTCCCTCCACCCTTCCATCCCTCTCCCCCTCCCCCCTCCTTCCACCCTCCCTCCCCCCCTCCCGGTTACAATGGAAACCCTACGGGGACGGGCCCAACGGGGAAAGAGGGTTACTGGGAAAAGGGGAGGTCCCCCTTCCCCCCTCAAACCCTTCATCCCCCCTCCTTCCCACCTCCATCCCCACTCCCTCCCCCCTCCTCCCCCTCCCTCCCCAACTCCCTCCCCCCTCCCTAACTCCCTCCTCCCTCCTTCCCTCCATTCCTCCCTCCCCAATCCCTCCCCCCCTCCCTCCACCCTTCCATCCCTCTCCCCCCTCCTTCCACCCTCCCTCCCCCCCTCCCGGTTACAATTGAAACCCTACGAGGACGGGCCCAACGGGGAAAGAGGAGTACTGGGATAAGGGGAGGTCCCCCTCCCTCCCCCCTTCCCCCTCCCCTCCCCCCTCCCCTCTCCCTCCCCCTCCCTCCCCCCTACCCCCCTCCCTCCCCTCCCCCCTCCCTCCCCTCCCCTCCTCCCTCCACACCTCCCTCCTCCCTCCCTCCCCCTTCCCGCCCTCCCCTCCTCCCGGTTACAATGGAAACCCTACGAGGACGGGCCCAACGGGGAAAGAGGGGTACTGGGAAAAGGGGAGGTCCCCCTCCCTCCCTCCCCCCTACCCACCTCCCTCCCCTCTCCCTCCGCCCCTTCCCTCCTCCCTTCCCCCCTCCCCCCTCCCATACCCCCCTCTCCCCCCTCCCTCCCCCCTACCCCCATCCCTCCCCTCTCCCTCCCCCCTCCCCCCTCCCCTCCCCCCTCCCTCCCCTCCTCCCTCCCCCTTCCCTCCCCCAACCCTCCCCCTTTCCTCCCCTCCCGGTTACAATGGAAACCCTACGAGGACGGGCCCAACGGGCCCACTCGGTCTAGTATACTACTAAAACTCTGCGTTCGTATGTATGTGTGTATGTACGGAAGATTCCGAAGATTTCTGTCCATAACTTACAAACCCTACTCCTCCCAGACGGTACACCAAAGCGCTACGATTTTTGTACCGCCATATTCACCATTAACCTGGGCAACTATTGTAAGTACTTTCGTTCAAATTGAAGCTACCTTTTTAAAGCTAGAGAGATATTAAAGTTTAAATTTTCATTTCTAACCCTTTTCTTGAAGGGGCTTCAGCGCGTGATGTCACAATGGCACCCGTGCACCAATGAGAGATCAGCTCGGTTTTAAATTTACATAATTTTTTTTCTGACCTTTTTTTTCAAGGTCTTCAGCTTGTGACGTCACAATGCTTGTGTGAGATGGTTGCAACATTGTTGCGAAAAGCAACTGCCAGTTTTTTAAAGTTCTGCAAGTCACTTAACATACACAGATCAGCATGGGGCCCCTATTCCCTCCCTCCCCCCCTTCCCCCCTCAACCCCTTCCTCCCCACTCCTTCCCACCTCCATCCCCACTCCCTCCCCCCCTCCTCCCCAACTCCCTCCCCACCTCCCTCACCCCTCCTCCCCTAACTCCCCCCCCTCCCTCCTTCCCTCCATCCCTCCCCCCCTCCCTCCACCCTTCCATCCCTCTCCCCCTCCCCCCTCCTTCCACCCTCCCTCCCCCCCTTCTGGTTACAAAGGAAACCCTACGGGGACGGGCCCAACGGGGAAAGAGGGGTACTGGGAAAAGGGGAGGTCCCCCTCCCTCCCCTTCCCCCCTCCCCTCCCCCTCCCCCTCCCCCCTAACCCTCTCCCTTCCCCTTCCACCCTCCCCTCCCCCCCTCCCCCCTCCCCTCCTCCCTCCACACCTCCCTCCTCCCTCCCTCCCCTTCCCTCCCTCCCCTCCTCCCGGTTACAATGGAAACCCTACGAGGACGGGCCCAACGGGGAAAGAGTGGTTCTGGGAAAAGGGGAGGTCCCCCTCCCTCCCCCCTTCCCCCATCCCATCCCCCCTCCCTCCCCTCTCCCTCCCCCTTCCCCCCGTTTCCACCCTCCCCTCCCCCCACTCCCTCCCCTCCTCCCTCCACACCTCTCTCCTCCCTCCCTCCACTTCCCTCCCTCCCATCCTCCCAATGCTTGTTTGAGATGGGTGCTACATTGTTTCGAAAAGCACCACTAACAGATCGCAGTGAGAAGCACTATGTGACCGCGAATGTTTCAAAACAAGCACTTAAAAAGCACTTATCTTTTTTTAAAGTATTTTTTTTTATTGCAAGTCACTTAACATACACAGATCAGCATTGGGCCCCTATGCTCGTGGGCCACCGGGGCAAGTGTTTCGAAAAAAGCTACGAGAGTGTGTCTGGGGGAGAGAGAGAATGGGGGGGGTGGTCTGAGAATGGGGACTGGGGAGGGGGACAACAGGGGTCGTTGCGGAGGGGGCTTGGTGGTGGGGGAAAGAGGGGTACTGGGAAAAGGGGAGGTCCCACTTCCCCCTCAACCCCTTCCTCCCCCCTCCATCCCCACTCCCTCCCCCCCTCCCTCCCCCCTCAATCCCAACCTCCATCACCACTCAGCCCCTAACTCCCCCCCTCCCTCCTTCCCTCCATCCCACCCTCCCCCACTCCCTCCCCCCTCCCTCCACCCTTCCATCCCTCTCCCCCTCCCCCCTCCTTCCACCCTCCCTCCCCCCCTCCCGGTTACAATGGAAACCCTACGGGGACGGGCCCAACGGGGAAAGAGGGGTACTGGGAAAAGGGGAGATCCCCCTCCCTCCCCTCCCCCTACCCCCTCCCCCCTTCCCCCTCCCCTTCCCCCTCCCCTCCCCCCTCCCTCCCCATCCCCTCCTCCCTCCACACCTCCCTCCACACCTCCCTCCTCCCTCCCTCCCCACCTCCCGGTTACAATGGAAACCCTATGAGGACGGGCCCAACGGGGAAAGAGGGGTACTGGGAAAAGGGGAGGTCCCCCTTCCCCCCTCAACCCCTTCATCCCCCCTCCTTCCCACCTACCTCCCCCCCTCCTCCCCCTCCCTCCCCAACTCCCTCCCCCCTCCCTCCCCCTCCCTCCTTCCCTCCATCCCTCCCTCCCCAATCCCTCCCCCCCTCCCTCCACCCTTCCATCCCTCTCCCCCCTCCTTCCACCCTCCCTCCCCCCCTCCCGGTTACAATTGAAACCCTACGAGGACGGGCCCAACGGGGAAAGAGGAGTACTGGGAAAAGGGGAGGTCCCCCTCCCTCCCCCCTTCCCCCTCCCCTCCCCCCTCCCCTCTCCCTCCCCCTCCCTCCCCCTCCCCCTACCCCCCTCCCTCCCCTCCCCCTCCCTCCCCTCCCCTCCTCCCTCCACACCTCCCTCCTCCCTCCCTCCCCCTTCCCTCACTCCCCTCCTCCCGGTTACAATGGAAACCCTACGAGGACGGGCCCAACGGGGAAAGAGGGGTACTGGGAAAAGGGGAGGTCCCCCTCCCTCCCCCCTTCCCCCATCCCATCACCCCTCCCTCCCCTCTCCCTACCCCCTCCCCCCCTTCCCCCCTCCCCTTCCCCCCTCCCTCCCCTCCTCCCTCCACACCTCCCTCCTCCCTCCCTCCCCTTCCCTCCCTCCCACCCTTTTTTTCCCTGCCCCCCTCCTCCCCAACTCCCTCCCCACCTCCCTCAACCCTCCTCCCCTAACACCCCCCTCCCTCCTTCCCTCCATTCCTCCCCCCCTCCCTCCACCCTTCCATCCCTCTCCCCCTCCCCCCTCCTTCCAACCTCCCTCCCCCCCTTCTGGTTACAAAGGAAACCCTACGGGGACGGGCCCAACGGGGAAAGAGGGGTACTGGGAAAAGGGGAGGTCCCCCTCCCTCCACGTCCCCCCTCCCCTCCCCCCTCCCCCTCCCCCCCTTTCCGCCCTCCCCTTCCCCCCTCCCTCCCCTCCTCCCTCCTCCCTCCCTCCCCCTTCCCTCCCTCCCCTCCTCCCGGTTACAATGGAATCCCTACGAGGACGGGCCCAACGGGGAAAGAGTGGTACTGGGAAAAGGGGAGAGCCCCCTCCCTCCCCCCTTCCCCCTCCCTTCCCCCCTCCCATCCCTCCCCCCTCCCCCCTTCCCCCCTCCCCCCCTACCCCCCTCCCCTCTCCCCCTCCCTCCCCCCTCCCTCCCCCCTCCCTCCCCCTCACCCCTACCCACTCACTCCCCCCTTCCCCCCTCCCCTCCCCCTCCCTCCCCCTCCCCTCCTCCCTCCACACCTCCCTCCTCCCTCCCTCCCCCTTCCCTCCCTCCCCTCCTCCCGGTTACAATGGAAACCCTACGAGGACGGGCCCAACGGGGAAAGAGGGGTACTGGGAAAAGGGGAGGTCCCCCTCCCCCCTTCCCCCCTCCCTCCCACCCCCTCCCCCCTCCCCTCCCCCCTCCCCTCCCCTCCCCTCTCCCTCCCCTTCCCCCCACCTCTGCCCCCTTCCTCCCCCCCCCTCCTCTCCCCCCTCCTCTCCCCCCTCCTCTCCCCCCCCTCTCCTCTCCCCCCCTCTCCTCTCCCCCCTCTCCTCTCCCCCCCTCTCCTCTCCCCCCTCTCCTCTCCCCCCCTCTCCTCTCCCCCCCTCTCCTCTCCCCCTTCCCTCCCCCCTCCCCCTCCCTTCCCCCTCCCTTTCCCCTCCCTTCCCCCCTCCCTTACACCCTCCCTCCCCTCTCCTCCCCTCTCCCCCTCCCTCCCTCCCCACTCTCCTCTCCTCCCTACCTCATCCCTCCCTCCCTCCCTTCCCCGCAGCGCTGACCGCCGGGAAGTGTAGTCGCCGTCGCCTCTCCCGCTTCTGCTCTATAGATAAGATTAATTTCTTTTTCAACAAAGAATGCTGTTTATTTTAAAGTAAAATAGACACCTCTCCTCTCTCCCCCCCTCTCCTCTCCTCTCTCCCCCCCTCTCCTCTCCTCTCCCCCTCTCCTCTCCCTCCTCTCCCCTCTCCTCTCCCCCCTCTCCTCTCCCCCTCCACTCTTTCCTCTCTCCTCTCCCCTCCCCCCTCTCCTCTCCCCCCTCTCTTCTCCCCCCTCCTCTCCCCCCTCCTCCCCCCCTCCTCCCCCTCCTCCTCTCCCCCCCCTCCTCCTCTCCCCCTCCCTCCTCTCCCCCTCCCTCCTCTCCCCCTCCCTCCTCCCCCCTCCCTCCTCCCCCCTCCCTCCTCCCCCCCTCCCCCCTTCCCCCCTCCCCCCCTTCCCCCCTCCCCCCCCTCCCCCCCTCCCCCCCTCCCCCCCCTCCTCTCCCCCCCTCCTCTCCCCCTCCTCCTCTCCCCCCCCTCCTCTCCCCCTCCTCCTCTCCCCGAAGCGGAAGTGTAGTCGCCGTCGCCTCTCCCGCTGTTTGATTTCATTTATAACAAAGACATTTATTTAAAATGAGGAATGTGATTTTCATTAAGTTTGATTTTATTTATTTTAAAAAAGCTGCTGCTCTATAGATAAGTTTATTTCCTTTTCAACAAAGAACGCTGTTTATTTTAAAGTAAAAACGCGTTTTTTTTCATTGGGTTTCACCCTCCCTGTTAGCGCCCGATTGGTTGGGTCTTTACGTGGGGTACAGTGATTGGCTCCACCATCCCTGTTAGCACCCGATTGGCTGGGTCTCTACGTGGGGTGCAGTGATTGGCTCCACCCTCCCTGTTAGCGCCCGATTGGCTGGGTCTCTACGTGGGGTGCAGTGATTGCCTCCAACCTTACACTCGATGTGGGTGGAGCAGTTGATTTGAACTGACACCAACTGCCGTAACCAACAGTCCACCGTGCTGCTGGTTGAGGACAGGCTCCAGCATCGCTCAGGAGGGCAGTTTAATTGAAATACAGAAAGAATATTTATAGATAAGTTTCTTATCATTTCCAACAGAAAAATTACATTTATTTTAAACGGTACGAGATTTCCATTGCATTTAATTTTATTTTAAAAAAAAGATAAAAGACAGAGATTTCATAGATAAGTTTACTTTCTTTTTTAACAAAAGAACATTTATTTCACATAAGTTTAATTTCATTTACAACAAAGACATAAGCTGCTGCTCTATAGATAACTTTAATTTCTTTTTCAACAAAGAATGCTGTTTATTTTAAAGTAAAATAGACCCCTCTCCTCTCTCCCCCCTCTTCTCTCCTCTCTCCCCCACTCTCCTCTCCTCTCTCCCCTCTCCTCTCCCCCTCTCCTCTCCCCCCTCTCCTCTCCCCCCTCTCCTCTCCCCCCTCTCCCCTCTCCTCTCCCCCCTCTCCTCTCCCCCTCCCCTCTCTCCTCTCCCCTCTCCTCTCCCCCTCTCCTCTCCCCCCTCTCCTCTCCCCCCTCTCCTCTCCCCCTCCTCCTCTCCCCCCTCCTCCCCCCCCTCCTCCTCTCCCCCCCTCCTCTCCCCCCCTCCTCCCCCCCCCCTCCCCCCCCTCCTCTCCCCCCCTCCTCTCCCCGAAGCGGAAGTGTAGTCGCCGTCGCCTCTCCCGCTGTTTGATTTCATTTATAACAAAGACATTTATTTTAAATGAGGAATGTGATTTTCATTAAGTTTGATTTTATTTATTTTAAAAAAGCTGCTGCTCTATAGATATGTTTATTTCCTTTTCAACAAAGAACTTATTTTAAAGTAAAAACGCGTTTTTTTTCATTGGGTTTCACCCTCCCTCTTAGCGCCCGATTGGTTGGGTCTTTACGTGGTACCTCCCCTCCTCCCTCCACACCTCCCTCCCTCCCCCTTCCCTCCCTCCCCTCCTCCCGGTTACAATGGAAACCCTACGAGGACGGGCCCAACGGGGAAAGAGGGGTACTGGGAAAAGGGGAGTTCCCCCATCCTCCCCCCTTCCCCCCTCCCTCCCCACCCTCCACCTCCCCCCTTCCCCCCTTCCCCCTCCCCTCCCCCCCTTTCCCTCCCCTCCTCCCTCCACACCTCCCTCCTCCCTCCCTCCCCCTCCCTCCTCGCCTCCCGGTTACAATGGAAACCCTACGAGGACGGGCACAACGGGGAAAGAGGGGTACTGGGAAAACAGGTGGTCCCCCTCCCCCCTCCCTCCCCCCTCCCTCCCCCCTCCACCCCTACCCCCTTCCCTCCCCTCTCCCTCCCCCTTTCCCCCCTCTCCTCCCCTCCCCCTCCCTCCCCCTCCCCTCCTCCCTCCACTCCTCCCTCCCTCCCCCCTCCCTCCCCGCCTCCCGGTTACAATGGAAACCCTACAAGGACGGGCACAACGGGGAAAGAGGGGTACTGGGAAAAGGGGAGGTCCTCCTCCCTCCCCCTTCCCTCCCCCCTTCCCCCCTCCCCCTTCCCCCTCCCCTCCCTCCCCTCCCTCCCCCCTCCCTCCCCCTCCCCCCTACACCCTCCCTCCCCTCTCCCTCCCCCTCCCCTCCCCTCCCACCTCCCATCCCACAACGGGGAAAGAGGGGTACTGGGAAAACAGGTGGTCCCCCTCCCCCCTCCCTCCCCCCTCCCTCCCCGCCTCCCGGTTACAATGGAAACCCTACGAGGACGGGCCCAACGGGCCCACTTTGTCTAGTATCTATCTATATACTACTAAAACTCTGCGGTCCAACATTCCGTGTGTATGTACGCAAACATTCGTGTGTATGTACGGAAGATTCCGAAGCGTCTTTGCTTGACGCTTAACTTACAAACCCTACTCCTCCTAGACGGTACGCCAAAGCGCTACGATTTTTGTACCGCCATATTCACCATTAACATGGGCAACTATTGTAAGTACTTTCGTTCAAATTGAAGCTGCCTTTTTAAAGCTAGAGAGATATTAAAGTTTAAATTTTCATTTCTAACCCTTTTCTTGAAGGGGCTTCAGCGCGTGATGTCACAATGGCACCCGTGCACCAATGAGAGATCAGCTCGGTTTTAAATTTACATGATTTTTTTTCTGACCTTTTTTTTCAAGGTCTTCAGCTTGTGACGTCACAATGCTTGTGTGAGGATAGTTGCAACATTGTTGCGAAAAGCAACTGCCAGTTTTTTAAAGTTGTGCAAGTCACTTAACATACACAGATCAGCATGGGGCCCCTATTCCCTCCCTCCCCCCCCCTTCCCCCCTCAACCCCTTCCTCCCCACTCCTTCCCACCTCCATCCCCACTCCCTCCCCCCCTCCTCCCCAACTCCCTCCCCACCTCCCTCACCCCTCCTCCCCTAACTCCCCCCCTCCCTCCTTCCCTCCATTCCTCCCCCCCGCCCTCCACCCTTCCATCCCTCTCCCCCTCCCCCCTCCTTCCACCCTCCCTCCCCCCCCTTCTGGTTACAAAGGAAACCCTACGGGGACGGGCCCAACGGGGAAAGAGGGGTACTGGGAAAAGTGGAGGTCCCCCTCCCTCCCCTTCCCCCTCCCCTCCCCCTCCCCCCTCCCCCCTAACCCTCTCCCTCCCCCTCCTCCCCTCCCCCCCTCCCCTCCTCCCTCCACACCTCCCTCCTCCCTCCCTCCCCTCCTCCCGGTTACAATGGAAACCCTACGAGGACGGGCCCAACGGGGAAAGAGGGGTACTGGGAAAAGGGGAGGTCCCCCTCCCTCCCCCCTTCCCCCATCCCATCCCCCCTCCCTCCCCTCTCCCTCCCCCTTCCCCCGTTCCCCACTCCCCTTCCCCCCTCCCTCCCCTCCTCCTTCCACACCTCTCTCCTCCCTCCCTCCCCTTCCCTCCCTCCCATCCTCCCAATGCTTGTTTGAGATGGGTGCTACATTGTTTCGAAAAGCACCACTAACAGATCGCAGTGAGAAGACGCGAATGTTTCAAAACAAGCACTTAAAAAGCACTTATCTTTTTTTAAAGTATTTTTTTTTATTGCAAGTCACTTAACATACACAGATCAGCATTGGGCCCCTATGCTCGTGGGCCACCGGGGCAAGAGTTTCGAAAAAAGCACTGAGAGTGTGTCTGGGGGAGAGAGAGAATGGGGGGGGGTCTGAGAATGGGGACTGGGGAGGGGGACAACAGGGGTCGTTGCGGAGGGGGCTTGGTGGTGGGGGAAAGAGGGGTACTGGGAAAAGGGGAGGTTCCACTTCCCCCCTCAACCGCTTCCTCCCCCCTCCTTCCCACCTCCATCACCACTCGCTCCCCCCCTCCCTCCCCCCTCAATCCCAACCTCCATCACCACTCAGCCCCTAACTCCCCCCCTCCCTCCTTCCCTCCATCCCACCCTCCCCCACTCCCTGCCCCCCCCTCCACCCTTCCATCCCTCTCCCCCTCCCACCTCCTTCCACCCTCCCTCCCCCCCTCCCGGTTACAATGGAAACCCTACGGGGACGAGCCCAACGGGGAAAGAGGGGTACTGGGAAAAGGGGAGATCCCCCTCCCTCCCCTCCCCTACCCCCTTCCCCCCTCCCCTTCCCCCCTCCCCTCCCCCCCTCCCTCCCCCTCCCCTCCTCCCTCCACACCTCCCTCCTCCCTCCCTCCCCCCCCTCCCGGTTACAATGGAAACCCTATGAGGACAGGCCCAACGGGGAAAGAGGGGTACTGGGAAAAGGGGAGGTCCCCCTTCCCCCCTCAACCCCTTCATCCCCCCTCCTTCCCACCTCCATCCCCACTCCCTCCCCCCCCTCCTCCCCCCTCCCCTCCCCAACTCCCTCCCCCCTCCCCCTAACTCCCCCCTCCCTCCTTCTCTCCCTCCCCAATCCCTCCCCCCCTCCCTCCACCCTTCCATCGCTCTCCCCCCTCCTTCACCCTCCCTCCCCCCCTCCCGGTTACAATTGAAACCCTACGAGGACGGGCCCAACGGGAAAGAGGAGTACTGGGAAAAGGGGAGGTCCCCCTCCTTCCCCCCTTCCCCCTCCCCTCCCCCCTCCCATCTCCCTCCCCCTCCCCCCCTACCCCCCTCCCTCCCCTCCCCCCTCCCTCCCCTCCCCTCCTCCCTCCACCACCTCCCTCCTCCCTCCCTCCCCCTTCCCGCCCTCCCCTCCTCCCGGTTACAATGGAAACCCTACGAGGACGGCCCAACGGGGAAAGAGGGGTACTGGGAAAAGGGGAGGTCCCCCCTCCCTCCCCCCCTTCCCCCCTCCACTCCACCCTCCCCCTCCCCCCCTCCCTCCCCCTCCCCTGCTCCCTCCACACCTCCCTCCTCCCTCCCTCCCTCTTCCCTCCCTCCCATCCTCCCGGTTACAATGGAAACCCTACGAGGACGGGCCCAACGGGCCCACTCGGTCTAGTCTATCTATCTATCTATCTATCTATCTATCTATATAATACTAAAACTCTGCGGTCCAACATTCCGTATGTATGTATGTATATGTGTATGTACGGAAGATTACTTACAAACCCTACTCCTCCTAGACGGTACACCAAAGCGCTACGATTTTTGTACCGCCGTATTCACCATTAACCTGGGCAACTATTGTAAGTACTTTCGTTCAAATTGAAGCTACCTTTTTAAAGCTAGAGAGATATTAAAGTTTAAATTTTTCATTTCTAACCCTTTTCTTCAAGGGGCTACATTTGTTTCCAAAAGTTTCCAGAAAAGGATTTAGTTTTCAGCAAGGATTTAGTTTTCAGCTTGTGACGGCTACATTGTTTCGAAAAGCTTCCAAGAAGTCTTTTTTGTTATTGCAAGTCAAGTCAAGTCAAGTCAAGTCACTTTTATTTGTATAGCACATTTAAAAACAACCCACGTTGACCAAAGTACTGCACATCTGATTAGGAAAAAAACCCAAAACATCTGATTAGGAAAAAAAAAAAAAAAAAGAAGGCTATAGTGGTCACTTGACATACACAGATCAGGAGGACAGAGTAAGAGTGGGGCTGGGGGAGGAGAGAATGGGGGGGTGTGGGGACGGGCCCAACGGGCCCTCCCCAACGGGCACACTTGGAGAGTAAGAGTGGGGCTGGGGGAGGAGAGAATGGGGGGTGTGGGGACGGGCCCAACGGGCCCTCTTTTCCGGGCCCAACGGGCACACTTGGAGAGTAAGAGTGGGGCTGGGGGAGTGAGAATGGGGGGTGTGGGGACGGGCCCAACGGGCCCTCTTTTCTAGTATAATACTAAAACTCTGCGGTCCAACATTCCGTATGTATGTATGTATATGTGTATGTACGGAAGATTACTTACAAACCCTACTCCTCCTAGACGGTACACCAAAGCGCTACGATTTTTGTACCGCCGTATTCACCATTAACCTGGGCAACTATTGTAAGTACTTTCGTTCAAATTGAAGCTACCTTTTTAAAGCTAGAGAGATATTAAAGTTTAAATTTTCATTTCTAACCCCTTTTCTTCAAGGGGCTACATTTGTTTCCAAAAGTTTACAGAAAAGGATTTAGTTTTCAGCAAGGATTTAGTTTTCAGCTTGTGACGGCGGCTACATTGTTTCGAAAAGCTTCCAAGAAGTCTTTTTTGTTATTGCAAGTCAAGTCAAGTCAAGTCAAGTCACTTTTATTTGTATAGCACATTTAAAAACAACCCACGTTGACCAAAGTACTGCACATCTGATTAGGAAAAAAACCCAAAACATCTGATTAGGAAAAAAAAAAAAAAAAGAAGGCTATAGTGGTCACTTGACATACACAGATCAGGAGGACAGAGTAAGAGTGGGGCTGGGGGAGGAGAGAATGGGGGGTGTGGGGACGGGCCCAACGGGCCCTCCCCAACGGGCACACTTGGAGAGTAAGAGTGGGGCTGGGGGAGGAGAGAATGGGGGGTGTGGGGACGGGCCCAACGGGCCCTCTTTTCCGGGCCCAACGGGCACACTTGGAGAGTAAGAGTGGGGCTGGGGGAGTGAGAATGGGGGGTGTGGGGACGGGCCCAACGGGCCCTCTTTTCTAGTATACTACTAAAACTCTGCGGTCCAACATTCCGTATGTATGGATGTATATGTGTATGTACGCAAAGATTCCGAAGAGTTTCTGTCCATAACTTACAAACCCTACTCCTCCCTGACGGTACACCAAAGCGCTACGATTTTTGTACCGCCATATTCACCATTAACATGGGCAACTATTGTAAGTACTTTCGTTCAAATTGAAGCTACCTTTTTAAAGCTAGAGAGATATTAAAGTTTAATTTTCATTTCTAACCCTTTTCTTGAAGGGGCTTCAGCGCGTGATGTCACAATGGCACCCGTGCACCAATGAGAGATCAGCTCGGTTTTAAATTTACATCTTCAGCTTGTGACGTCACAATGCTTGTGTGAGATTGTTGCAACATTGTTGCGAAAGGCAACTGCCAGTTTTTTAAAGTTGTGCAAGTCACTTAACATACACAGATCAGCATGGGGCCCCTATTCCCTCCCTCCCCCCCCTTCCCCCCTCAACCCCTTCCTCCCCACTCCTTCCCACCTCCATCCCCACTCCCTCCCCCCCTCCTCCCCAACTCCCTCCCCACCTCCCTCACCCCTCCTCCCCTAACTCCCCCCCCTCCCTCCTTCCCTCCATCCTCCCCCCCCTCCCTCCACCCTTCCATCCCTCTCCCCCTCCCCCCTCCTTCCACCCTCCCTCCCCCCCTTCTGGTTACAAAGGAAACCCTACGGGACGGGCCCAACGGGGAAAGAGGGGTACTGGAAAAGGGGAGGTCCCCCTCCCTCCCCTCCCCTCCCCCCTCCCCCTCCCCCCTAACCCTCTCCCTCCCCCTTCCCCCCTCCCCTCCTCCCTCCACACCTCCCTCCTCCCTCCCTCCCCTCCTCCCGGTTACAATGGAAACCCTACGAGGACGGGCCCAACGGGGAAAGAGGGGTACTGGGAAAAGGGGAGGTCCCACTTCACCTCTCAACCCCTTCCTCCCCCCTCCTTCCCACCTCCATCCCCACTCCCTCCCCCCCTCCCTCCCCCTCAATCCCAACCTCCATCACCACTCAGCCCCTAACTCCCCCCCTCCCTCCTTCCCTCCATCCCACCCTCCCCCACTCCCTCCCAACTCCCTCCACCCTTCCATCCCTCTCCCCCTCCCCCCTCCTTCCACCCTCCCTCCCCCCTCCCGGTTACAATGGAAACCCTACGGGGACGGGCCCAACGGGGAAAGAGGGGTACTGGGAAAAGGGGAGGTCCCCCTTCCCCCCTCAACCCCTTCCTTCCCACCTCCATCCGCACTCCCTCCCCCCTCCTCCCCCTCCCTCCCCAACTCCCTCCCCCTCCCCCTCCCCCTAACTCCCCCCCTCCCTCCTTCCCTCCATCCCTCCCTCCCCAATCCCTCCCCCCTCCCTCCACCCTTCCATCCCTCTCCCCCCTCCTTCCACCCTCCCTCCCCCCTCCCGGTTACAATTGAAACCCTACGAGGACGGGCCCATCGGGGAAAGAGGGGTACTGGGAAAAGGGGAGGTCCCCCTCCCTTCCCCCTTCCCCCTCCCCTCCCCCCTCCCTCCCCCTCCCCCCTACCCCCTCCCTCCCCTCCCCTCCTCCCTCCACACCTCCCTCCTCCCTCCCTCCCCTTCCCTCCCTCCCCTCCTCCCGGTTACAATGGAAACCCTACGAGGACGGGCCCAACGGGGAAAGAGGGGTACTGGGAAAAGGGGAGGTCCCCCTCCCTCCCCCTTACACGCTCCCTCCCTCCCCCTCCCCCTCTCCCTCCCCCCTCCCCTCCCCCCTCCCTCCCCCTCCCCTCCTCCCTCCACACCTCCCTCCTCCCTCCCCCCTACCCCCCTCCCTCCCCTCTCCCTCCTCCCCCTTCCCCCTCCCTCCCCCTCCCCTCCTCCCTCCCCCTCCCCTCCTCCCTCCACACCTCCCTCCTCCCTCCCTCCCCCTTCCCTACCTCCCCTCCTCCCGGTTACAATGGAAACCCTACGACGACGGGCCCAACGGGGAAAGAGGGGTACTGGGAAAACGGGTGGTCCCCCTCCCTCCCCCCTTCCCCCCTCCCTACCCCCTCCCTCCCCTCTCCCTCCCCCTTGCCCCTTCCCCCCTCCCCCTCCCCTCCCCCCTCCACACCTCCCTCCTCCCTTCCCTCCCCCCACTCCCCTCCCGGTTACAATGGAAACCTTACGAGGACGGGCACAACGGGGAAAGAGGGGTACTGGGAAAAGGGGAGGTCCCCCTCCCTCCCCCTTCCACCCTCACCCCTTCCCCCCACCCCTCCCCCTCTCCCTCCCCCCTCCCTCCACCTCCCCCCCTTCCCCCCTCCCCCTCCCTCCCCCTCCCCTCCTCCCTCCACACCTCCCTCTTCCCTCCCTCCCCCCTCCCTCCCTGCCTCACGGTTACAATGGAAACCCTACGAGGACGGGCCCAACGGGGAAAGGGGTGTGCTGGGGAAAGGGGGGGGGGAGAGTAAGAGTGTATCTGGGGGAGAGAGAATGGGGGGGTCTGAGAATGGGGACTGGGGAGGGGGACAACAGGGGGCTTGGTGGTTTGGGAAAGAAGAGTACTGGGAAAAGGGGAGGTACCCCTCCCTCCCCACTCTCCTCCCTCCCTCATCCCTCCCTCCCTCCCGTCCCAGCAGCGCTGACCGCCGGGAGGTGTAGTCGCCGTCGCCTCTCCCGCTGTTTGATTTCATTTATAACAAAGACATTTATTTAAAATGAGGAATGTGATTTTCATTAAGTTTGATTTTATTTATTTTAAAAAAGCTGATGCTCTATAGATAAGTTTATTTCCTTTTCAACAAAGAACGCTGTTTATTTTAAAGTAAAATAGACCCTCCCCCCACCCCCCTCCCTCCCCTCTCCCTCCCCATCCCCCTCCCCTCCTTCCCCCTCCCCTCCCCCCTCCACTCCACCCTCCCCTCCCCCCCTCCCTCCCACTTCCCTCCCTCCCATCCTCCCGGTTACAATGGAAACCCTACGAGGACGGGCCCAACGGGCCCACTCGGTCTAGTTATACTACTAAAACTCTGCGTTCGTGTGTATGTACGAAAGATTCCGTATGTACGAAAGATTCCGAAGTTTCTGTCCATAACTTACAAACCCTACTCCTCCCAGACGGTACACCAAAGCGCTACGATTTTTGTACCGCCGTATTCACCATTAACATGGGCAACTATTGTAAGTACTTTCGTTCAAATTGAAGCTACCTTTTTAAAGCTAGAGAGATATTAAAGTTTAAATTTTCATTTCTAACACTTTTCTTGAAGGGGCCAAACCCTACTCCTCCCAGACGGTACACCAAAGCGCTACGATTTTTGTACCGCCGTATTCACCATTAACATGGGCAACTATTGTAAGTACTTTCGTTCAAATTGAAGCTACCTTTTTAAAGCTAGAGAGATATTAAAGTTTAAATTTTTCATTTCTAACCCTTTTCTTGAAGGGGCTTCAGCGCGTGATGTCACAATGGCACCCGTGCACCAATGAGAGATCAGCTCGCGATGGACAAGCGGCTGCTATTGGGTGTTTACTACTTTAAATTTACATAATTTTTTTTCTGACCTTTTTTTTCACGGTCTTCAGCTTGTGACGTCACAATGCTTGTGTGAGATGGTTGCAACATTGTTGCGAAAAGCAACTGCCAGTTTTTTAAAGTTGTGCGAGTCACTTAACATACACAGATCAGCATGGGGCCCCTATTCCCTCCCTCCCCCCCTTCCCCCCTCAACCCCTTCCTCCCCACTCCTTCCCACCTCCACCCCCCCTCCCTCCCCCCCTTCCCCCCTCCCCTCCCCCCTCCCTCCCCCTCCACCCTCCACACCTCCCTCCCTCCCCCTTCCCTCCCTCCCCTCCTCCCGGTTACAATGGAAACCCTACGAGGACGGGCCCAACGGGGAAAGAGGGGTACTGGGAAAAGGGGAGGTCCCCCTCACTCCCCCCTTCCCCATCCCATCCCCCCTCCCTCCCCTCTCCCGCCCCCTTCCCCCCCTCCCCTTCCCCCCTCCCTCCCCTCCTCCCTCCACACCTCCCTCCTCCCTCCCTCCCCTTCCCTCCCTCCCATCCTCCCAATGCTTGTGTGAGATGGTTGCAACATTGTTTCGAAAAGCAGCTGAAAGAAGCACTAAGTAGCCGCGAATGTTTCAAAACCAGCACTTAACCGCGAATGTTTTTTAAAAAAGCACTTAACCGCGAATGTTTCAAAACAAGCAATTAAAAAGCACTTATTTTTTTTAAAGTATTTTTTTTTATTCCAAGAGAATGGGGGGGGTCTGAGAATGGGGACTGGGGAGGGGGACAACAGGGGTCGTTGCGGTGGGGGCTTGGTGGTGGGGGAAAGAGGGGTACTGGGAAAAGGGGAGGTCCCACTTCCCCCCTCAACCTCTTCCTCCCCCCTCCTTCCCACCTCCATCCCCACTCTCTCCCCCCTCAATCCCAACCTCCATCACCACTCAGCCCCTAACTCCCCCCTCCCTCCTTCCCTCCATCCCACCCTCCCCCACTCCCTCCCCCCTCCCTCCACCCTTCCATCCCTCTCCCCCTCCCCCCTCCTTCCACCCTACCTCCCCCCCTCCCGGTTACAATGGAAACCCTACGGGGACGGGCCCAACGGGGAAAGAGGGGTACTGGGAAAAGAGGAGATCCCCCTCCCCCCTTCCCCCCTCCCCTTCCCCCTCCCCTCCCCCCCTCCCTCCCCCTCCCCTCCTCCCTCCACACCTCCCTCCTCCCTCCCTCCCCCCCCCTCCCTGTTACAATGGAAACCCTATGAGGACGGGCCCAACGGGGAAAGAGGGGTACTGGGAAAAGGGGAGGTCCCCCTTCCCCCCTCAACCCCTTCATCCCCCCTCCTTCCCACCTCCATCCCCACTCCCTCCCCCCCTCCTCCCCCTCCCTCCCCAACTCCCTCCCCCCTCCCTCCCCCCTCCCCCCTAACTCCCCCCTCCCTCCTTCCCTCCATCCCTCCCTCCCCAATCCCTACCCCCCTCCCTCCACCCTTCCATCCCTCTCCCCCCTCCTTGAAACCCTACGAGGACGGGCCCCAACGGGGAAAGAGGAGTACTGGGAAAAGGGGAGGTCCCCCTCCCTCCCCCCTTCCCCCTCCCCTCCCCCCTCCCCTCTCCCTCCCCCTCCCTCCCCCTCCCCCCTACCCCCCTCCCTCCCCTCCCCCTCCCTCCCCTCCCCTCCTCCTTCCACACCTCCCTCCTCCCTCCCTCCCCTTCCCGCCCTCCCCTCCTCCCGGTTACAATGGAAACCCTACGAGGACGGGCCCAACGGGGAAAGAGGGGTACTGGGAAAAGGGGAGGTCCCCCTCCCTCCCTCCCCCCTACCCACCTCCCTCTCCTCTCCCTCCCCCCCTTCCCTCCTCCCTTCCCCCCTCCCCTCCCCCCTCCCATCCCCCCCTCTCCCCCCTCCCTCCCCCTACCCCCCTCCCTCCCCTCCTCCCTCCCCCTTCCCTCCCCCAACCCTCCCCCTTTCCTCCCCTCCCGGTTACAATGGAAACCCTACGAGGACGGGCCCAACGGGCCCACTCGGTCTAGTCTATCTATATAATACTAAAACTCTGCGGTCCAACATTCCGTATGTATATACGGAAGATTCCGTATGTATATACGGAAGATTCCGAAGATTTCTGTCCATAACTTACAAACCCTGCTCCTCCCAGACGGTACACCAAAGCGCTACGATTTTTGTACCGCCGTATTCACCATTGACATGGGCAACTATTGTAAGTACTTTCGTTCAAATTGAAGCTACCTTTTTAAAGCTAGAGAGATATTAAAGTTTAAATTTTCATTTCTAACACTTTTCTTGAAGGGGCCAAACCCTACTCCTCCCAGACGGTACACCAAAGCGCTACGATTTTTGTACCGCCGTATTCACCATTAACATGGGCAACTATTGTAAGTACTTTCGTTCAAATTGAAGCTACCTTTTTAAAGCTAGAGAGATATTAAAGTATAAATTTTCATTTTTAACCCTTTTCTTGAAGGGGCTTCAGCGCGTGATGTCACAATGGCACCCGTGCACCAATGAGAGATCAGCTCGGTTTTAAATTTACATCTTCAGCTTGTGACGTCACAATGCTTGTGTGAGATTGTTGCAACATTGTTGCGAAAAGCAACTGCCAGTTTTTTAAAGTTGTGCAAGTCACTTAACATACACAGATCAGCATGGGGCCCCTATTCCCTCCCTCCCTTCCCCCCTCAACCCCTTCCTCCCCACTCCTTCCCACCTCCATCCCCACTCCCTCCCCCCCCTCCTCCCCAACTCCCTCCCCACCTCCCTCACCCCTCCTCCCCTGACTCCCCCCCCTCCCTCCTTCCCTCCATCCTTCCCCCCCCTCCCTCCACCCTTCCATCCCTCTCCCCCTCCCCCCTCCTTCCACCCTCCCTCCCCCCCTTCTGGTTACAAAGGAAACCCTACGGGGACGGGCCCAACGGGGAAAGAGGGGTACTGGGAAAAGGGGAGGTCCCCCTCCCTCCCCTTCCCCCCTCCCCTCCCCCTCCCCCTCCCGCCTAACCCTCTCCCTCCCCCTTCCCCCCTCCCCCTCCCCCCTCCCCTCCTCCCTCCACACCTCCCTCCTCCCTCCCTCCCCTCCTCCCGGTTACAATGGAAACCCTACGAGGACGGGCCCAACGGGGAAAGAGGGGTACTGGGAAAAGGGGAGGTCCCCCTCCCTCCCCCCTTCCCCCATCCCATCCCCCCTCCCTCCCCTCTCCCTCCCCCTTCCCCCCGTTCCCCCCTCCCCTTCCCCCCTCCCTCCACACCTCTCTCCTCCCTCCCTCCCCTTCCCTCCCTCCCATCCTCCCAATGCTTGTTTGAGATGGGTGCTACATTGTTTCGAAAAGCACCACTAACAGATCGCAGTGAGAAGCACTATGTGACCGTGAATGTTTCAAAACAGGCACTTAAAAAGCACTTATCTTTTTTTAAAGTTTTTTTTTTTATTGCAAGTCACTTAACATACACAGATCAGCATTGGGCCCCTATGCTCGTGGGCCACCGGGGCAAGTGTTTCGAAAAAAGCACTGAGAGTGTGTCTGGGGGAGAGAGAGAATGGGGGGGGGTCTGAGAATGGGGACTGGGGAGGGGGACAACAGGGGTCGTTGCGGAGGGGGCTTGGTGGTGGGGGAAAGAGGGATACTGGGAAAAGGGGAGGTCCCACTTCCCCCCTCAACCCCTTCCTCCCCCCTCCTTCCCACCTCCATCCCCACTCCCTCCCCCCCTCCCTCCCCCCTCAATTCCAACCTCCATCACCACTCAGCCCCTAACTCCACCCCTCCCTCCTTCCCTCCATCCCACACTCCCCCACTCCCTCCCCCCTCCCTCCACCCTTCCATCCCTCTCCCCCTCCCCCCTCCTTCCACCCTCCCTCCCCCCCTCCCGGTTACAATGGAAACTCTACGGAGACGGGCCCAACGGGGAAAGAGGGGTACTGGGAAAAGGGGAGGTCCCCCTCCCTCCCCTTCCCCCCTCCCCCCTCCCCCTCTCCCTCCCTTCCCCCTCCCCTCCACCCCCTCCCTCCAAAACTCCCTCCCCCATCCCTCAACACTCCCCACCTAACTCCCCCATCCCTCATTCCCACAATCCCTCCATCCACCAATCCCTCCCCCCTCCCTCCACCCTTCTCCCCCTCCACCCTCCTTCCACCCTCCCTCCCCCCTCACGGTTACAATGGAAACCCTACGGGGATGGGACCAACGGGGAAAGAGGGGTACTGGGAAAAGGGGAGGTCCCCCTCCCTCCCCCCTTCCCCCATCCCATCACCCATCTCTCCCCTCTCCCTTCCCCCTCCCCCCCTTCCCCCCTCCCCTTCCCCCCTCCCTCCCCTCCTCCCTCCACACCTCCCTCCTCCCTCCCTCCCCTTCCCTCCCTCCAAACCTCCAAATGCTTGTGTGAGATGGGTGCAAATTTGTTTCGAAAAGCACCACTAACAGATCGCACTGAGAAGCACTATGTGACCGCGAATGTTTCAAAACGAGCACTTAAAAAGCACTTATCTTTTTTTAAAGTATTTTTTTAATTGCAAGTCACTTAACATACACAGATCAGCATTGGGCCCCTATGCTCGTGGGCCACCGGGGCAAGTGTTTCGAAAAAAGCACTGAGAGTGTGTCTGGGGGAGAGAGAGAATGGGGGGGGGTCTGAGAATGGGGACTGGGGATGGGGACAACAGGGGTCATTGCGGAGGGGGCTTGGTGGTGGAGGAAAGAGGGGTACTGGGAAAAGGGGAGGTCCCCTTCACCCCTCAACCCCTTCCTCCCCCTCCTTCCCATCTCCATCCCCACTCCCTCCCCCCTCCTCCCCCTCCCTCCCCATCCCTCTCCACCTCCCTCAACCCTCCCCCCTAACTCCCCCCTCCCTCCTTCCCTCCATCCCTCCCTCCCCCACTCCCACCCCCCTCCCTCCACCCTTCCATCCCTCTCCCCCTCCCCCTCCCCCCTCCTTCCACCCTTCCTCCCCCCCTCCCGGTTACAATGGAAACCCTACGGGGACAGGCCCAACGAGGAAAGAGGGGTACTGGGAAAAGGGGAGGTCCCCCTCCCTCCCCCCCTTCTCCCTCCACTCCACCCTCCCCTCCCCCCCCTCCCTCTCCCCTGCTCCCTCCACACCTCCCTCCTCCCTCCCTCCCTCTTCCCTCCCTCCCATCCTCCCAGTTACAATGGAAACCCTACGAGGACGGGCCCAACGGGCCCACTCGGTCTAGTATAATACTAAAACTCTGCGGTCCAACATTCCGTATGTATATACGGAAGATTCCGTATGTATATACGGAAGATTCCGAAGATTTCTGTCCATAACTTACAAACCCTGCTCCTCCCAGACGGTACACCAAAGCGCTACGATTTTTGTACCGCCGTATTCACCATTAACATGGGCAACTATTGTAAGTACTTTCGTGCTACCTTTTTAAAGCTAGAGAGATATTAAAGTTTAAATTTTCATTTCTAACACTTTTCTTGAAGGGGCCAAACCCTACTCCTCCCAGACGGTACACCAAAGCGCTACGATTTTTGTACCGCCGTATTCACCATTAACATGGGCAACTATTGTAAGTACTTTCGTTCAAATTGAAGCTACCTTTTTAAAGCTAGAGAGATATTAAAGTATAAATTTTCATTTCTAACCCTTTTCTTGAAGGGGCTTCAGTGCGTGATGTCACAATGGCACCCGTGCACCAATGAGAGATCAGCTCGGTTTTAAATTTACATCTTCAGCTTGTGACGTCACAATGCTTGTGTGAGATTGTTGCAACATTGTTGCGAAAAGCAACTGCCAGTTTTTTAAAGTTGTGCAAGTCACTTAACATACACAGATCAGCATGGGGCCCCTATTCCCTCCCTCCCCCCCTTCCCCCCTCAACCCCTCCTCCCCACTCCTTCCCACCTCCATCCCCACTCCCTCCCCCCCTCCTCCCCAACTCCCTCCCCACCTCCCTCACCCCTCCTCCCCTAACTCCCCCCCCCTCCCTCCTTCCCTCCATCCTCCCCCCCTCCCTCCACCCTTCCATCCCTCTCCCCCTCCCCCCTCCTTCCACCCTCCCTCCCCCCCTTCTGGTTACAAAGGAAACCCTACGGGGACGGGCCCAACGGGAAAGAGGGGGTACTGGGAAAAGGGGAGGTCCCCCTCCCTCCCCTTCCCCCCTCCCCTCCCCCCTCCCCCTCCCCCCTAACCCTCTCCCTCCCCCTCCCCTCCCCCCCTCCCCTCCTCCCTCCACACCTCCTCCTCCCTCCCTCCCCTCCTCCGGTTACAATGGAAACCCTACGAGGACGGGCCCAACGGGGAAAGAGGGGTCACTGGGAAAAGGGGAGGTCCCCTCCCTCCCCCCTTCCCCCATCCCATCCCCCTCCCTCCCCTCTCCCTCCCCCCGTTCCCCCTCCCCTTCCCCCCTCCCTCCACACCTCTCTCCTCCCTCCCTCCCCTTCCCTCCCTCCCATCCTCCCAATGCTTGTTTGAGATGGGTGCTACATTGTTTCGAAAAGCAGCACTAACAGATCGCAGTGAGAAGCACTATGTGACCGTGAATGTTTCAAAACAAGCACTTAAAAAGCACTTATCTTTTTTTAAAGTATTTTTTTTTATTGCAAGTCACTTATCATACACAGATCAGCATTGGGCCCTATGCTCGTGGGCCACCGGGGCAAGTGTTTCGAAAAAAGCACTGAGAGTGTGTCTGGGGGAGAGAGAGAATGGGGGGGGGGGGGTCTGAGAATGGGGACTGGGGAGGGGGACAACAGGGGTCGTTGCGGAGGGGGCTTGGTGGTGGGGGAAAGAGGGGTACTGGGAAAAGGGGAGGTCCCACTTCCCCCCTCAACCCCTTCCTCCCCCCTCCTTCTCACCTCCATCCCCACTCCCTCCCCCTTCCCTCCCCCCTCAATCCCAACCTCCTTCACCACTCAGCCCCTAACTCCCCCACTCCCTCCTTCCCTCCATCCCACCCTCCCCCACTCCCTCCCCCCTCCCTCCACCATTCCATCCCTCTCCCCCTCCCCCTCCTTCCACCCTCCTCCCCTCCTCCCGGTTACAATGGAAACCCTACGAGGACGGGCCCAATGGGGAAAGAGGGGTACTGGGAAAATGGAGGTTCCCCTCCCTCCCCCCTCACTCCCCCCTCCCTCCCTTCTCCCTCCCCCCCTCCCTCCCCCTCCCCTTCCCCCTCCCTCCCCTTCCCCCCTCCCCCCTCCCTCCCCCTCCCCCCTACCCCCTTCCTCCCCTCTCCCTCCCCCCTTCCCCCCTCCCCTCCCCCCCTCCCTCCCCCTCCCCTCCCCCCTCCACACCTCCCTACTCCCTCCCTCGAAAAGCAACTGACAGAAGCACTAAGTAGCCGCGAATGTTTCAAAACCAGCACTTAACCGCGAATGTTTTTAAAAAAGCACTTAACCGCGAATGTTTCAAAACAAGCAATTAAAAAGCACTTTTTTTTTAAAGTATTTTTTTTTATTCCAAGAGAATGGGGGGGGTCTGAGAATGGGGACTGGGGAGGGGGACAACAGGGGTCGTTGCGGTGGGGGCTTGGTGGTGGGAGAAAGAGGGGTACTGGGAAAAGGGGAGGTCCCACTTCCCCCTCAACCTCTTCCTCCCCCCTCCTTCCCACCTCCATCCCCACTCTCTCCCCCCTCAATCCCAACCTCCATCACCACTCAGCCCCTAACTCACCCCTCCCTCCTTCCCTCCATCCGACCCTCCCCCACTCCCTCCCCCCCTCCCTCCACCCTTCCACCCCTCTCCCCCTCCTTCCACCCTCCCTCCCCCCCTCCCGGTTACAATGGAAACCCTACGGGGACGGGCCCAACGGGGAAAGAGGGGTACTGGGAAAAGGGGAGTTCCCCTCCCTCCCCTCCTCCCTCCCCTCCCCCCTACCCCTCTTCCCCCCTCCCCCTCCCCTCCCCCCTCCCTCCCCCTCCCCTCCTCCCTCCACACCTCCCTCCACACCTCCCTCCTCCCTCCCTCCCCCCCTCCCGGTTACAATGGAAACCCTACGAGGACGGGCCCAACGGGGAAAGAGGAGTACTGGGAAAAGGGGAGGTCCCCCTCCCTCCCCCCTTCCCCCTCCCCCCTTCCCCCTCCCCTCCCCATCCCCTCTCCCTCCCCCTCCCTCCCCCTCCCCCCTACCCCCCTCCCTCCCCTCCCCCCTCCCTCCCCTCCCCTCCTCCCTCCACACCTCCCTCCTCCCTCCCTCCCCCTTCCCGCCCTCCCCTCCTCCCGGTTACATTGGAAACCCTACGAGGACGGGCCCAACGGGGAAAGAGGGGTACTGGGAAAAGGGGAGGTCCCCCTCCCTCCCTCCCCCCTACCCTCCTCCCTCCCCTCTCCCTCCCCCCCTTCCCTCCTCCCTTCCCCCCTCCCCTCCCCCCTCCCATCCGCCCCTCTCCCCCCTCCCTCCCCCCTACCCCCTCCCTCCCCTCTCCCTCCCCCCCTCCCGTCCCCCCCTCCCTCCCCTCCTCCCTCCCCCTTCCCTCCCCCAACCCTCCCCCTTTCCTCCCCTCCCGGTTACAATGGAAACCCTACGAGGACGGGCCCAACGGGCCCACTCGGTCTAGTATAATACTAAAACTCTGCGGTCCAACATTCCGTATGTATATACGGAAGATTCCGTATGTATGTACGGAAGATTCCGAAGATTTCTGTCCATAACTTACAAACCCTACTCCTCCCAGACGGTACACCAAAGCGCTACGATTTTTGTACCGCCGTATTCACCATTAACCTGGGCAACTATTGTAAGTACTTTCGTTCAAATTGAAGCTACCTTTTTAAAGCTAGAGAGATATTAAAGTTTAAATTTTCATTTCTAACACTTTTCTTGAAGGGCCAAACCCTACTCCTCCCAGACGGTACACCAAAGCGCTATGATTTTTGTACCGCCGTATTCACCATTAACATGGGCAACTATTGTAAGTACTTTCGTTCAAATTGAAGCTACCTTTTTAAAGCTAGAGAGATATTAAAGTTTAAATTTTTCATTTCTAACCCTTTTCTTGAAGGGGCTTCAGCGCGTGATGTCACAATGGCACCCGTGCACCAATGAGAGATCAGCTCGCGATGGACAAGCGGCTGCTATTGGGTGTTTACTACTTTAAATTTACATAATTTTTTTTCTGACCTTTTTTTTCAAGGTCTTCAGCTTGTGACGTCACAATGCTTGTGTGAGATGGTTGCGACATTGTTGCGAAAAGCAACTGCCAGTTTTTTTAAGTTGTGCGAGTCACTTAACATACACAGATCAGCATGGGGCCCCTATTCCCTCCCTCCCCCCCCTTCCCCCCTCAACCCCTTCCTCCCCACTCCTTCCCACCTCCACCCCCCCTCCCTCCCCCCCTCCCCCCATCCCCTCCCCCCTCCCTCCCCCTCCACCCTCCACACCTCCCTCCCTCCCCCTTCCCTCCCTCCCCTCCTCCCGGTTACAATGGAAACCCTACGAGGACGGGCCCAACGGGGAAAGAGGGGTACTGGGAAAAGGGGAGGTCCCCCTCCCTCCCCTTCCCCCTCCCCTCCCCCCCTACCCCTCTCCCTCCCCCCTCACCCCCCTCCCCCCTCCCTCCCCCTCTCCCTCCCCCTCCCCCCCTTCCCCCCTCCCCTCCCCCCTCCCTCCCCCTCCCCTCCCTCCACACCTCCCTCCTCCCTCCCTCCCTCTTCCCTCCCCCCCCTCCTCCCGGTTACAATGGAAACCCTACGAGGACGGGCCCAACGGGGAAAGAGGGGTACTGGGAAAAGGGGAGGTCCCCCTCCCTCCCCCCTTCACCCTCCCCTCCCCCATCCCCTCTCCCTCCCCCTCCCTCCCCCCTACCCCCTCCCTCCCCTCCCCTCTCCCTCCCCTCCCCTCCTCCCTCCACACCTCCCTCCTCCCTCCCTCCCCCTTCCCGCCCTCCCCTCCTCCCGGTTACAATGGAAACCCTACGAGGACGGGCCCAACGGGGAAAGAGGGTACTGGGAAAAGGGAGGTCCCCCTCCCTCCCTCCCCCCTACCCACCTCCCTCCCCTCTCCCTCCCCCCCTTCCCTCCTCCCTTCCCCCCTCCCCTCCCCCCTCCCATCCCCCCCTCTCCCCCCTCCCTCCCCCCTAACCCCCTCCCTTTCCTCTCCCTCCCCCCTCCCCCCTCCCCTCCCCCCCTCCCTCCCCTCCTCCCTCCCCCTTCCCTCCCCCACCCCTCCCCCTTTCCTCCCCTCCCGGTTACAATGGAAACCCTACGAGGACGGGCCCAACGGGCCCACTCGGTCTAGTCTATCTATATAATACTAAAACTCTGCGGTCCAACATTCCGTATGTATATACGGAAGATTCCGAAGATTTCTGTCCATAACTTACAAACCCTGCTCCTCCCAGACGGTACACCAAAGCGCTACGATTTTTGTACCGCCGTATTCACCATTAACATGGGCAACTATTGTAAGTACTTTCGTTCAAATTGAAGCTACCTTTTTAAAGCTAGAGAGATATTAAAGTTTAAATTTTCATTTCTAACACTTTTCTTGAAGGGTCCAAACCCTACTCCTCCCAGACGGTACACCAAAGCGCTACGATTTTTGTACCGCCGTATTCACCATTAACATGGGCAACTATTGTAAGTACTTTCGTTCAAATTGAAGCTACCTTTTTAAAGCTAGAGAGATATTAAAGTTTAATTTTCATTTCTAACCCTTTTCTTGAAGGGGCTTCAGTGCGTGATGTCACAATGGCACCCGTGCACCAATGAGAGATCAGCTCGGTTTTAAATTTACATCTTCAGCTTGTGACGTCACAATGCTTGTGTGAGATTGTTGCAACATTGTTGCGAAAAGCAACTGCCAGTTTTTTAAAGTTGTGCAAGTCACTTAACATACACAGATCAGCATGGGGCCCCTATTCCCTCCCTCCCCCCCCTTCCCCCCTCAACCCCTTCCTCCCCACTCCTTCCCACCTCCATCCCCACTCCCTCCCCCCCTCCTCCCCAACTCCCTCCCCACCTCCCTCACCCCTCCTCCCCTAACTCCCCCCCCTCCCTCCTTCCCTCCATCCTCCCCCCCTCCCTCCACCCTTCCATCCCTCTCCCCCTCCCCCCTCCTTCCACCCTCCCTCCCCCCCTTCTGGTTACAAAGGAAACCCTACGGGGACGGGCCCAACGGGGAAAGAGGGGTACTGGGAAAAGGGGAGGTCCCCCTCCCTCCCCTTCCCCCCTCCCCTCCCCCCTCCCCCTCCCCCCTAACCCTCTCCCTCTCCCTCCCCTCCCCCCCTCCCCTCCTCCCTCCACACCTCCTCCTCCCTCCCTCCCCTCCTCCCGGTTACAATGGAAACCCTACGAGGACGGGCCCAACGGGGAAAGAGGGGTACTGGGAAAAGGGGAGGACCCCTCCCTCCCCCCTTCCCCCATCGCATCCCCCCTCCCTCCCCTCTCCCTCCCCCCCGTTCCCCCTCCCCTTCCCCCCTCCCTCCACACCTCTCTCCTCCCTCCCTCCCCTTCCCTCCCTCCCATCCTCCCAATGCTTGTTTGAGATGGGTGCTACATTGTTTCGAAAAGCACCACTAACAGATCGCAGTGAGAAGCACTATGTGACCGTGAATGTTTCAAAACAAGCACTTAAAAAGCACTTATCTTTTTTTTAAAGTATTTTTTTTTATTGCAAGTCACTTAACATACACAGATCAGCATTGGGCCCCTATGCTCGTGGGCCACCGGGGCAAGTGTTTCGAAAAAAGCACTGAGAGTGTGTCTGGGGGAGAGAGAGAATGGGGGGGGGGGGGGTCTGAGAATGGGGACTGGGGAGGGGGACAACAGGGGTCGTTGCGGAGGGGGCTTGGTGGTGGGGGAAAGAGGGGTACTGGGAAAAGGGGAGGTCCCACTTCCCCCCTCAACCCCTTCCTCCCCCCTCCTTCCCACCTCCATCCCCACTCCCTCCCCCCTCCCTCCCCCCTCAATCCCAACCTCCTTCACCACTCAGCCCCTAACTCCCCCCCTCCCTCCTTCCCTCCATCCCACCCTCCCCCACTCCCTCCCCCCTCCCTCCACCATTCCATCCCTCTCCCCCTCCCCCCTCCTTCCACCCTCCCTCCCCTCCTCCCGGTTACAATGGAAACCCTACGAGGACGGGCCCAATGGGGAAAGAGGGGTACTGGGAAAATGGGAGGTTCCCCTCCCGCCCCCCTCACTCCCCCCTCCCTCCCTTCTCCCTCCCCCCCTCCCTCCCCCTCCCCTTCCCCCCTCCCTCCCCTTCCCCCCTCCCCCCTCCCTCCCCCTCCCCCCTACCCCCTTCCCTCCCCTCTCCCTCCCCCCCTTCCCCCCTCCCCTCCCCCCTCCCTCCCCCTCCCCTCCCCCCTCCACACCTCCCTACTCCCTCCCTCGAAAAGCAACTGACAGAAGCACTAAGTAGCCGCGAATGTTTCAAAACCAGCACTTAACCGCGAATGTTTTTTAAAAAAGCACTTAACCGCGAATGTTTCAAAACAAGCAATTAAAAAGCACTTTTTTTTTAAAAGTATTTTTTTTTATTCCAAGAGAATGGGGGGGGGTCTGAGAATGGGGACTGGGGAGGGGGACAACAGGGGTCGTTGCGGTGGGGGCTTGGTGGTGGGAGAAAGAGGGGTACTGGGAAAAGGGGAGGTCCCACTTCCCCCTCAACCTCTTCCTCCCCCCCTCCTTCCCACCTCCATCCCCACTCTCTCCCCCCTCAATCCCAACCTCCATCACCACTCAGCCCCTAACTCACCCCTCCCTCCTTCCCTCCATCCGACCCTCCCCCACTCCCTCCCCCCCTCCCTCCACCCTTCCACCCCTCTCCCCCTCCTTCCACCCTCCCTCCCCCCCCTCCCGGTTACAATGGAAACCCTACGGGGACGGGCCCAACGGGGAAAGAGGGGTACTGGGAAAAGGGGAGTTCCCCTCCCTCCCCTCCTCCCTCCCCTCCCCCCTACCCCTCTTCCCCCCTCCCCCTCCCCTCCCCCCCTCCCTCCCCCTCCCCTCCTCCCTCCACACCTCCCTGCACACCTCCCTCCTCCCTCCCTCCCCCCCTCCCGGTTACAATGGAAACCCTACGAGGACGGGCCCAACGGGGAAAGAGGAGTACTGGGTAAAGGGGAGGTCCCCCTCCCTCCCCCCTTCCCCATCCCCTCTCCCTCCCTCCCCCTCCCCCCTACCCCCCTCCCTCCCCTCCCCCCTCCCTCCCCTCCCCTCCTCCCTCCTCCCTCCACACCTCCCTCCTCCCTCCCTCCCCCTTCCCGCCCTCCCCTCCTCCCGGTTACAATGGAAACCCTACGAGGACAGGCCCAACGGGGAAAGAGGGGTACTGGGAAAAGGGGAGGTCCCCCTCCCTCCCTCCCCCCTACCCACCTCCCTCCCCTCTCCCTCCCCCCCTTCCCTCCTCCCTTCCCCCCTCCCCTCCCCCCTCCCATCCCCCCCTCTCCCCCCTCCCTCCCCCCTACCCCCCTCCCTCCCCTCTCCCTCCCCCCCTCCCCTCCCCCCCTCCCTCCCCTCCTCCCTCCCCCTTCCCTCCCCCAACCCTCCCCCTTTCCTCCCCTCCCGGTTACAATGGAAACCCTACGAGGACGGGCCCAACGGGCCCACTCGGTCTAGTATACTACTAAAACTCTGCGGTCCAACATTCCGTGTGTATGTACGCAAACATTCCGTGTGTATGTACGGAAGATTCCGAAGCGTCTTTGCTTGACGCTTAACTTACAAACCCTACTCCTCCTAGACGGTACGCCAAAGCGCTACGATTTTTGTACCGCCATATTCACCATTAACATGGGCAACTATTGTAAGTACTTTCGTTCAAATTGAAGCTACCTTTTTAAAGCTAGAGAGATATTAAAGTTTAAATTTTCATTTCTAACCCTTTTCTTGAAGGGGCTTCAGCGCGTGATGTCACAATGGCACCCGTGCACCAATGAGAGATCAGCTCGGTTTTAAATTTACATGATTTTTTTTCTGACCTTTTTTTTCAAGGTCTTCAGCTTGTGACGTCACAATGCTTGTGTGAGGATAGTTGCAACATTGTTGCGAAAAGCAACTGCCAGTTTTTTAAAGTTGTGCAAGTCACTTAACATACACAGATCAGCATGGGGCCCCTATTCCCTCCCTCCCCCCCCTTCCCCCCTCAACCCCTTCCTCCCCACTCCTTCCCACCTCCATCCCCACTCCCTCCCCCCCTCCTCCCCAACTCCCTCCCCACCTCCCTCACCCCTCCTCCCCTAACTCCCCCCTCCCTCCTTCCCTCCATCCCTCCCCCCCGCCCTCCACCCTTCCATCCCTCTCCCCCTCCCCCCTCCTTCCACCCTCCCTCCCCCCCCTTCTGGTTACAAAGGAAACCCTACGGGGACGGGCCCAACGGGGAAAGAGGGGTACTGGGAAAAGGGGAGGTCCCCCTCCCTCCCCTTCCCCCCTCCCCTCCCCCCTCCCCCTCCCCCCTAACCCTCTCCCTCCCCCTCCTCCCCTCCCCCCCTCCCCTCCTCCCTCCACACCTCCCTCCTCCCTCCCTCCCCTCCTCCCGGTTACAATGGAAACCCTACGAGGACGGGCCCAACGGGGAAAGAGGGGTACTGGGAAAAGGGGAGGTCCCCCTCCCTCCCCCCTTCCCCCATCCCATCCCCCCTCCCTCCCCTCTCCCTCCCCCTTCCCCCGTTCCCCCCTCCCCTTCCCCCCTCCCTCCCCTCCTCCTTCCACACCTCTCTCCTCCCTCCCCTTCCCTCCCTCCCATCCTCCCAATGCTTGTTTGAGATGGGTGCTACATTGTTTCGAAAAGCACCACTAACAGATCGCAGTGAGAAGCACTATGCGACCGCGAATGTTTCAAAACAAGCACTTAAAAAGCACTTATCTTTTTTTAAAGTATTTTTTTTTATTGCAAGTCACTTAACATACACAGATCAGCATTGGGCCCCTATGCTCGTGGGCCACCGGGGCAAGTGTTTCGAAAAAAGCACTGAGAGTGTGTCTGGGGGAGAGAGAGAATGGGGGGGGGGTCTGAGAATGGGGACTGGGGAGGGGGACAACAGGGGTCGTTGCGGAGGGGGCTTGGTGGTGGGGGAAAGAGGGGTACTGGGAAAAGGGGAGGTTCCACTTCCCCCCTCAACCCCTTCCTCCCCCCTCCTTCCCACCTCCATCCCCACTCGCTCCCCCCCCTCCCTCCCCCCTCAATCCCAACCTCCATCACCACTCAGCCCCTAACTCCCCCCCTCCCTCCTTCCCTCCATCCCACCCTCCCGCACTCCCTCCCCCCTCCCTCCACCCTTCCATCCCTCTCCCCCTCCCCCCTCCTTCCACCCTCCCTCCCCCCTCCCGGTTACAATGGAAACCCTACGGGGACGGGCCCAACGGGGAAAGAGGGGTACTGGGAAAAGGGGAGATCCCCCTCCCTCCCCTCCCACCTCCCCCCTTCCCCCTCCCCTTCCCCCCTCCCCTCCCCCCCTCCCTCCCCCCTCCCCTCCTCCCTCCACACCTCCCTCCTCCCTCCCTCCCCCCCTCCCGGTTACAATGGAAACCCTATGAGGACGGGCTCAACGGGGAAAGAGGGGTACTGGGAAAAGGGGAGGTCCTCCTTCCCCCCTCAACCCCTTCATCCCCCCTCCTTCCCACCTCCATCCCCACTCCCTGCCCCCCTCCTCCCCCTCCCCAACTCCCTCCCCCTCCCTCCCCCCTCCCCCCTTACTCCCCCCTCCCTCCTTCCCTCCATCCCTCCCTCCCCAATCCCTCCCCCCCTCCATCCACCCTTCCATCCCTCTCCCCCCTCCTTCCACCCTCCCTCCCCCCCTCCCGGTTACAATTGAAACCTTACGAGGACGGGCCCAACGGGGAAAGAGGAGTACTGGGAAAAGGGGAGGTCCCCCTCAATCCCCTCCTCCCTCCCCTCTCCCTCCCCCTCCCTCCCCCTCCCCCCCCCCTCCCCCCTCCCTCCCCTCCCCTCCTCCCTCCACACCTCCCTCCTCCCTCCCTCCCCCTTCCCGCCCTCCCCTCCTCCCGGTTACAATGGAAACCCTACGAGGACGGGCCCAACGGGGAAAGAGGGGTACTGGGAAAAGGGGAGGTCCCCCTCCCTCCCTCCCCCCTACCCACCTCCCTCCCCTCTCCCTCCCCCCCCTTCCCTCCTCCCTTCACCCCTCCCCCCTCCCATCCCCCCCTCTCCCCCCTCCCTCCCCCCTACCCCCCTCCCTCCCCTCTCCCTCCCCCCCCCTCCCCTCCCCCCTCCCTCCCCTCCTCCCTCCCCCTTCCCTCCCCCAACCCTCCCCCTTTCCTCCCCTCCCGGTTACAATGGAAACCCTACGAGGACGGGCCCAACGGGCCCACTCGGTCTAGTATACTACTAAAACTCTGCGTTCGTGTGTATGTACGGAAGATTCCGTATGTACGAACGATTCCGCAGTGTCTTTGCTTGACGCTTAACTTACAAACCCTACTCCTCCTAGACGGTACACCAAAGCGCTACGATTTTTGTACCGCCATCTTCACCATTAACATGGGCAACTATTGTAAGTACTTTCATTCAAATTGAAGCTACCTTTTTAAAGCTAGAGAGATATTAAAGTTTACATTTTTCATTTCTAACCCTTTTCTTGAAGGGGCTTCAGCGCGTGATGTCACAATGGCACACGTGCACCAATGAGAGATCAGCTCGCGATGGACAAGCAGCTGCTATTGGGTGTTTACTCTTTACAGAGGTTTTAAATTTACATAATTTTTTTTCTGACCTTTTTTTTCAAGGTCTTCAGCTTGTGACGTCACAATGCTTGTGTGAGATGGTTGCAACATTGTTGCGAAAAGCAACTGCCAGTTTTTTAAAGTTGTGCAAGTCACTTAACATACACAGATCAGCATGGGGCCCCTATTCCCTCCCTTCCCCCCCTTCCCCCCTCAACCCCTTCCTCCCCACTCCTTCCCACCTCCATCCCCACTCCCTCCCCCCCTCCTCCCCAACTCCCTCCCCACCTCCCTCACCCCTCCTCCCCTAACTCCCCCCCCTCCCTCCTTCCCTCCATCCCTCCCCCCTCCCTCCACCCTTCCATCCCTCTCCCCCTCCCCCCTCCTTCCACCCTCCCTCCCCCCCTTCTGGTTACAAAGGAAACCCTACGGGGACGGGCCCAACGGGGAAAGAGGGGTACTGGGAAAAGGGGAGGTCCCCCTCCCTCCCCTTCCCCCCTCCCCTTCCCCCCTCCCCTCCCCCTCCCCCTCCCCCCTACCCCTTTCCCTCCCCCTTACCCCCTCCCCTCCCCCCCTCCCTCCCCCTCCCCTCCTCCCTCCACACCTCCCTCCTCCCTCCCTCCCCCTTCCCTCCCTCCCCTCCTCCCGGTTACAATGGAAACCCTTCGAGGACGGGCCCAACGGGGAAAGAGGGGTACTGGGAAAAGGGGAGGTCCCCCTCCCTTCCCCCTCCCCCCATCCCATCCCCCCTCCCTCCCCTCTCCCTCCCCATTCCCCCCCTTCCCCCCTCCCCTTCCCCCCCTCCCTCCCCTCCTCCCTCCACACCTCTCTCCTCCCTCCCTCCCCTTCCCTCCCTCCCATCCTCCCAATGCTTGTTTGAGATGGGTGCTACATTGTTTTGAAAAGCACCACTAACAGATCGCAGTGAGAAGCACTATGTGACCGCGAATGTTTCAAAACAAGCACTTAAAAAGCACTTATCTTTTTTTTAAGTATTTTTTTTTATTGCAAGTCACTTAACATACACAGATCAGCATTGGGCCCCTATGCTCGTGGGCCACCGGGGCAAGTGTTTCGAAAAAAGCACTGAGAGTGTGTCTGGGGAGAGAGAGAATGGGGGGGGGGGGGTCTGAGAATGGGGACTGGGGAGGGGGACAACAGGGGTCGTTGCGGAGGGGGCTTGGTGGTGGGGGAAAGAGGGGTACTGGGAAAAGGGGAGGTCCCACATCCCCCCACAACCCCTTCCTCCCCCCTCCTTCCCACCTCCATCCCCACTCCCTCCCCCCCTCCCTCCCCCCTCAATCCCAACCTCCATCACCACTCAGCCGCTAACTCACCCCCTCCCTCCTTCCCTCCATCCCACCCTCCCCCACTCCCCTCCCCCCTCCCTCCACCCTTCCATCCCTCTCCCCCTCCCCCTCCCTCCACCCTTCCCTCCCTCCCCCTCCCGGTTACAATGGAAACACTATGAGGACGGGCCCAACGGGGAAAGAGGGGTACTGGGAAAAGGGGAGGTCCCCCTTCCCCACTCAACCCCTTCATCCCCCTCCTTCCCACCTCCATCCCCACTCCCTCCCCCCGTCCTCCCCCTCCCTCCCCAACTCCCTCCCCCCTAACTCCCCCCCTCCCTCCTTCCCTCCTTCCCTCCATCCCTCCCTCCCCCAATCCCTCCCCCCCCTCCCTCCACTCTTCCATCCCTCTCCCCCTCCCCCCTCCTTCCACCCTCCCTCCCCCCCTCCCCGTTACAATTGAAACCCTACGAGGACGGGCCCAACGGGGAAAGAGGGGTACTGGGAAAAGGGGAGGTCCCCCTCCCTCCCCCTTCCCCCTCCCCCTTCCCCCTCCCCCCCTCCCCTCCCTCCCCCTTACCCCCTCCCTCCCCTCCCCCCTCCCTCCCCTCCCATCCTCCCTCCACACCTCCCTCCCTCCCCCTTCCCTCCCTCCCCTCCTCCCGGTTACAATGGCGGCACTGCCCTAGCAGCTGCCGCTCACCTGCGGTCCATTTGTCTTTGTGTTTTTGTTGTTTTTTTTTGGTCTTAATTGTAGTTGTGATGTGGTGTTTTTGTGTTTGTGTGCTGTGTGTGTATGTGGGGGGGAGGGGGAAACTAACACTGTAAATAGATGTCCCTTCAGAACGGAGACCCGACCTTTGTTTTCTGGGCCGTGTCTCCGTTCCTGCTGCGGCCTACCATCGGCCCAACTCCTGGAGCTGTCGGCCTCCAGGGCTCTGGTTCGCAGAGCCCGCGGTTCGGACTTACCACCACCGGAGCCGGCCGTCTTCGGAGGCTGCGGGAGCAGCTGCGACTCGCTTTAGGCTCGGGCCGCGTGGATGCCGACATCGGGAGCTCCGGCAGCGGCAGCGTGTTCGCCCGCTCCGGATCGCGGGGCTTGGGGCGCGGACATTTCACCGTCCCGCACGGCCCAGGATGGCCGCGGGATATTTCTCTGCTGGGCGGGGGCTTCAATGTCGGGAGCCACGACCGCCCCGACGTGCAACAACAGCGGCAGCAGCAGCGTGTTCGCTCGCCCCGGATCGGACTTATCATCGGCGGAGCCGGCCGTCTTCGGAGGCTGCGGGAGCGGCTGCGACGCGACGCGCCTTGGGCTTGGCCCGCTGTGGACCGTCCGGTGCGGCCTGCAACCACAACAACCTGACTGCGGGCGAGGACAGCGGGAGAAGGGAAAGACATTGTGGCCTTCCATCACAGTGAGGAGAGAGAGGACTGGAGGAGACTCACTGTGATGGATGTTTCTTTGATGGATGTTTCTTTTTTGTGTGTTTTGGGGGTTGGGTGGTTTGAGTGCCTATTTAATGCTTTTATTGTTGGACTGTGTTTTTGGGGGTTTTGGGGTGTGTGATTTGAATGCCTATTTAATGCTTTTATTGTTGGACTGTGTTTTGGGGGGGTTTTTGGGGTTGGGTAATTTTGGGTGCCTGTTTAGTGCTTTTATTGTTGGACTGTGGGTGATTGAGTTAACATTTTGTTCAAGATGGCCGCGCCGTTGTGTTTGGCTGCCTGCCACTGTATGTTTCTTTTTTTTCCTAGTCAGATGTGCAGCACTTTGGTCAACGTGGGTTGTTTTTAAATGTGCTATACAAATAAATTGACTTGACTTGACTTGACAATGGAAACCTACGAGGACGGGCCCAACGGGGAAAGAGGGGTACTGGGAAAAGGGGAGGTCCCCCTCCCTCACCCTTCCCCCCTCCCCTCACCCCTCCCTCCCCCCTACCCCCTCCGTCCCCTCTCCCTCCCTCCCTCCCCCTTCCTCCCCTCCCTCCCCCTCCCCTCCTCCCTCCACACCTCCCTCCTCCCCCCTCCCCCTTCCCTCCCTCCCCTCCTCCCGGTTACAATGGAAACCCTACGAGGACGGGCCCAACGGGGAAAGAGGGGTACTGGGAAAAGGGGAGGTCCCCCTCCCTCCCCCCTCCCCCCCTACCCCCTCCCTTCCCTCTCCCTTCCCCCTCCCCTACCCTCCCCCCCTCCCCTACCCCTCCCTCCCCCTCCCCCCTAACCCTCCCTCCCCCTCCCCCCTAACCCCCTCCCTCCCCTCTCCCTCCCCCTCCCCCCCTTCCCCCCCTCCCCTCCCCCCATCCCTCCCCCTCCCCTCCTCCCTCCCTCCCCCTTCCCTACCTCCCACTCCCCTCCCGGTTACAATGGAAACCCTACGAGGACGGGCCCAACGGGCACACTCGTGCTAGTATACTACTAAAACTCTGCGTTCGTGTGTATGTACGCAAACATTCCGTGTGTATGCACGGAAGATTCCGAAGTGTCTTTGCTTGACGCTTAACTTACAAACCCTACTCCTCCTAGACGGTACACCAAAGCGCTACGATTTTTGTACCGCCATATTCACCATTAACATGGGCAACTATTGTAAGTACTTTCGTTCAAATTGAAGCTACCTTTTTAAAGCTAGAGAGATATTAAAGTTTAAAATTTTCATTTCTATCCCTTTTCTTGAAGGGGCTTCAGCGCGTGATGTCACAATGGCACCCGTGCACCAATGAGAGATCAGCTCGCGATGGACAAGCGGCTGCTATTGGGTGTTTACTCTTTACAGAGGTTTTAAATTTACATAATTTTTTTTCTGACCTTTTTTTTCAAGGTCTTCAGCTTGTGACGTCACAATGCTTGTGTGAGATGGTTGCAACATTGTTGCGAAAAGCAACTGCCAGTTTTTTAAAGTTGTGCCAGTCACTTAACATACACAGATCAGCATGGGGCCCCTATTCCCTCCTCCCCCCCTTCCCCCCTCAACCCCTTCCTCCCCACTCCTTCCCACCTCCATCCCCACTCCCTCCCCCCTCCTCCCCAACTCCCTCCCCACCTCCCTCACCCCTCCTCCCCTAACTCCCCCCCCCTCCCTCCTTCCCTCCATCCCTCCCCCCCTCCCTCCACCCTTCCATCCCTCTCCCCCTCCCCCCTCCTTCCACCCTCCCTCCCCCCCTTCAGGTTACAAAGGAAACCCTACGGGGACGGGCCCAACGGGGAAAGAGGGGTACTGGGAAAAGGGGAGGTCCCCCTCCCACCCCTTCCCCCTCCCCTTCCCCCCTCCCCTCCCCCTCCCCCCTACCCCTCTCCCTCCCCCTTACACCGTCCCCTCCCCCCTCCCTCCCCCTCCCCTCCTCCCTCCACACCTCCCTCCTCCCTCCCTCCCCTCCCGGTTACAATGGAAACCCTTCGAGGACGGGCCCAACGGGGAAAGAGGGGTACTGGGAAAAGGGGAGGTCCCCCTCCCTCCCCCCTTCCCCCATCCCATCCCCCCTCCCTCCCCTCTCCCTCCCCTTCCCCCCGTTCCCCCCTCTCCTTCCCCCCCTCCCTCCCCTCCTCCCTCCACACCTCTCTCCTCCCTCCCTCCCCTTCCCTCCCTCCCATCCTCCCAATGCTTGTTTGAGATGGGTGCTACATTGTTTCGAAAAGCACCACTAACAGATCGCAGTGAGAAGCACTATGTGACCGCGAATGTTTCAAAACAAGCACTTAAAAAGCACTTATCTTTTTTTAAAGTATTTTTTTTTATTGCAAGTCACTTAACATACACAGATCAGCATTGGGCCCCTATGCTCGTGGGCCACCGGGGCAAGTGTTTCGGAAAAAGCACTGAGAGTGTGTCTGGGGGGGAGAGAGAATGGGGGGGGTCTGAGAATGGGGATTGGGGAGGGGGGCAACAGGGGTCGTTGCGGAGGGGCTTGGTGGTGGGGGAAAGAGGGTTACTGGGAAAAGGGGAGGTCCCACTTCCCCCCTCAACCCCTTCCTCCCCCCTCCTTCCCACCTCCATCCCCACTCGCTCCCCCCCTCCCTCCCCCCTCAATCCCAACCTCCATCACCACTCAGCCCCTAACTCCCCCCCTCCCTCCTTCCCTCCATCCCACCCTCCCCCACTCCCTCCCCCTCCCTCCACCCTTCCATCCCTCTCCCCCTCCCCCCTCCTTCCACCCTCCCTCCCCCCTCCCGGTTACAATGGAAACCCTACGGGGACGGGCCCAACGGGGAAAGAGGGGTACTGGGAAAAGGGGAGGTCCCCCTCCCTCCCCTCCCCCTACCCCTCTTCCCTCCCCTCCCCCTCTCCCTCCCCCTCCCCTCCTCCCTCCACACCTCCCTCCACACCTCCCTCCTCCCTCCCTCCCTCCCTCCCGGTTACAATGGAAACCCTACGACGACGGGCCCAACGGGGAAAGAGGGGTACTGGGAAAAGGGGAGGTCCCCCTTCCCCCCTCAACCCCTTCATCCCCCCTCCTTCCCACCTCCATCCCCACTCCCTCCCCCCCCTCCTCCCCCTCCCTCCCCAACTCCCTCCCCCCTCCCACCCCACCTCCCTCACCCCTCCCTCCTAACTCCCCCCCTCCCTCCTTCCCTCCATCCCTCCCTCCCCCAATCCCTCCCCCCCTCCCTCCACCCTTCCATCCCTCTCCCCCTCCCCCCTCCTTCCACCCTACCTCCCCCCCTCCCGGTTACAATGGAAACCCTATGGGGACGGGCCCAACGGGGAAAGAGGGGTACTGGGAAAAGGGGAGGTCCCCCTCCCTCCCCTTCCACCCTCCATCCCTCCCCCTCCCCCCTACCCCCCTCCCTCCCCTCTCCCTCCCCCCCTTCCACTCCCCCTCCCCTCCCCCCTCCCTCCCCCTCCCCTCCTCCCTCCACACCTCCCTCCCTCTTCCCTCCCTCCCCTCCTCCCGGTTAAAATGGAAACCCTACGAGGACGGGCCCAACGGGGAAAGACGGGTACTGGGAAAAGGGGAGGTCCCCCTCCCTCACCCTTCCCCCCTCCCCTCCCCCTCCCTCCCCCTCCCCCCCTACCCCTCTCCCTCCCCCTCCCCCCTTCTCCCCTCCCCTACCCCCCTCCCTCCCCCTCCCCTCCTCCCTCCACACCTCCCTCCTCCCTCCCTCCCCCTTCCCTCCCTCCCCTCCTCCCGGTTACAATGGAAACCCGAGGACGGGCCCAACGGGGAAAGAGGGGTACTGGGAAAAGGGGAGGTCCCCCTCCCTCCCCCCTCCCTCCCCTCTCCCTCCCCCCCCTTCCCCCCTCCCCTCCCCCCTCCCTCCCCCTCCCCTCCTCCCTCCACACCTCCCTCCTCCCTCCCTCCCCCTTCCCTCCCTCCCCTCCTCCTGGTTACAATGGAAAAGGGGAGGTCCCCCTCCCTCCCCCCTTCCCCCCTCCCCTCCCCCTCCCTCCCCCCTCCCCACTACCCCCCTCCCTCCCCCCTCCCCCCTCCCCTCCCCCATCCCCTACCCCCTCCCTCCCCTCCCCCCTACCCCCTCCCTCCCCCATCCCCCCTTTCCCCTCCCCTCCTCCCTCCCTCCCCCTTCCCTACCCCCCACTGCCCTCCCGGTTACAATGGAAACCCTACGAGGACGGGCCCAACGGGTCCACTTGGTCTAGTATACTACTAAAACTCAGATCTTGTGTTATATATATATATATGCGCGTAACAGCGGTTTCTCTGATTTCGTCAAAACGGTGAACCGTAGCGCCACGATTTTTGCACCGCCTTAATCAACACGCGGTTATCTGCTGCAAAATTGTTTTTTATTTAATTCGGTCGCATGTTTTTTAAGTTACAGAGGTTTTAAAGCGCTTCCCCCCCCCCCCCCTAAATTATAGGGGGCGCTGTGGTGCGGATTTATTGAAGGTCTTCAGCTTGTGATGTCACAATGCCCCTGTGAGATGAGCTCGAGCTGACCCCCCCCCCCCTCCCCCCCCTTCAGCGTGATGGACATGCAGCTGCTATTGGGTGTCTACTCTTTACAAATTTACATCTTTTTATTTTTAACCTTTTTTTTCAAGGTCTTCAGCTTGTGACGTCACAATGCTTGTGTGAGATGGGTTCTACATTGTTGCGAAAAGCAGCTGATTGATTTTTAAAGTTGTGTTTTTTATTGCAAGTCACTTAACATACACAGATCAGCATGGTGCCCCTATGCTCGTGGGCCACCGGGGCAAGTGTTTCGAAAAAAGAAAGGGGAGGTCCCCCTTCCCCCCTCAACCCCTTCCTCCCCACTCCATCCCACCTCCATCCCCACTCCCTCCCCCCCTCCTCCCCAAATCCCTCCCCACTTCCCTCACCCCTCGGGGACGGGCCCAACGGGGAAAGAGGGGTACTGGGAAAAGGGGAGGTCCCCCTCCCTCCCCCCTTCCCCCCTCCCTCCCTCCACCTACAATGGTAGTAGTGCTACATTGTTTCAAAAAGCAATAAAAAGATCGCCGTGAGAAGCACTTAGTCACCGGGAATGTTGCCAAAAAAGCACTAATTGATTTAAAGTAGTGTTTTTTGTTATTGCAAGTCAGATAAACCACAGGAAAAGCCCCAAAAAGAAAAATGAACATTTACACTCCCTGGAAACCTCAGGAAATGTTATTGAGTCGCAAAATAAGCAACAGTTGGTAACAAAAAAACAGGCGCCAAAACGAGAAGACCCCAGGGACCCCTTATCTGGCATTTTTGGGGTTGTGTAATTTTAATGCTTATTTAATGCTTTTATTGTTGGACTGTGGGTGATTGAATTAACATTTTGTTCTAGATGGCCGCGCCGTTGTGTTTGGCTGCCTGCCACTGTATGTTTCTTTTTTTTTTCCTAATCAGTTGTACAGCACTTTGGTCAATGTGGGTTGTTTTTAAATGTGCTATACAAATAAATTGACTTGACTTGACTTGACTTGACTTAACATACACAGATCAGCATGGGGCCCTTATGCTCGTGGGCCACCGGGGCAAGTGTTTCGAAAAAAGCACAGAGTGTGTCTTGGGGAGAGAGAGAATGGGGGGGGGGTCTGAGAATGGGGACTGGGGAGGGGGACAACAGGGGTCGTTGCGGAGGGGGCTTGGTGGTGGGGGAAAGAGGGGTACTGGGAAAAGGGGAGGTCCCCCTTCCCCCCTCAACCCCTTCCTCCCCCTCCTTCCCACCTCCATCCCCACTCCTTCCCCCCCCTCCTCCCCAACTCCCTCCCCCCTCCGTCCCCACCTCCCTCACCCCTCCCCCCTAACTCCCCCCTAACTCCCCACCCTCCCTCCTTCCCTCCATCCCTAGCCCCCTCCCTCCACCCTTCCATCCCTCTCCCCCTCCCCCCTCCTTCCACCCTCCCTCCCCCCCATCCGGTTACAATGGAAACCCTACGGGGACGGGCCCAACGGGGAAAGAGGGGTACTGGGAAAAGGGGAGGTCCCCCTCCCTCCCCCTTCCCCCTCCCCTCCCCTCCCCCCTCCCTCCACCTCCCTCCACCTCCACCCCCTTCCCCCCTCCCCCCTTCCTCCCCCCTTCCCCCTCCCCTCCCCCCCTCCCTCCCCCTCCCCATCTCCATCCACACCTCCCTCCTCCCTCCCTCCCCCCTCCCTCCCCGCCTCCCGGTTACAATGGAAACCCTACGAGGACGGGCCCAACGGGGAAAGAGGGGTACTGGGAAAAGGGGAGGTCCCCCTTCCCCACTCCTTCCCCCTCCCTCCCCCTTCCCCCCTCCCTCCCCCTCCCCCCCACCCCCCTCCCTACCCTCTCCCTCCCCCCTCCCCTCCCTCCCTCCCCCTACCCCCTCCCTACCCTCACCCTTCCCCCCTCCCCTCCCCCTCCCTTCCCCTCCCCTCCTCTCTCCCTCCCCCTTCCCTACACCCCACTCCCCTCCCGGTTACAATGGAAACCCTACGTGGACGGGCCCAACGGGCACACTTGTGCTAGTCTATCTATCTATCTATATATTACTAAAACTCAGATCTTGTGAATATATCTGTTTCTATATACGTAACAGTGATTACGGCAAAACGGTGAACCGTCGCGCCACAATTTTTGCACCGCCTTAACCGACAATCTCGCGCTCGCTCGGCCGTGATATTTTCATTTAATTTGGTCGCATATTTTTTAAGTTACGGAGGTTTAAAGCGGATTTATTGAAAAAAACGGTGAACCGTAGCGCCACGATTTTTGCACCGCCTTCATCACCGCGCTGAACTCTGCTGGAAAATGGGTTTTTTATTTAATTCGGTCGCGTATTTTTTAAGTTACAGGGGTTTTAGTAAAAAAAAAACAAAAAACAGTCAAGTCAAGTCAATTATATTTGTATAGCACATTTTAAAACAACCCACGTTGACCAAAGTGCTGCACATCTGATTAGGAAAAAAAAAAAAAAAGAAGGTTATAGTGGTCACTTGACATACACAGATCAGGAGGACGGGCCCAACGGGCACACTTGGAGAGTAAGAGTGGGGCTGGGGGAGGAGAGAATGGGGGGTGTGGGGACGGGCCCAACGGGCCCGCTTTGCTAGTATACTACTAAAACTCAGATCTTGTGTATATTTTTGAGAATGACCTGAACCGTACGTAACATCGATTGCGGAAAAAAGGCGGACCGTAGCGCGACGATTTTCGCACCGCCTCAATCGCCAATCTCGCGCCCGCTCGGCCGTGATATTTTCATTTACTTTGGTCGCGTGATTTTTAACTTACAGAGGTTTTAAAGCGCTGCCCCCCCCCCCCCTTTTCAGGGGGGCGCTGCAGTGCAGATTTGGTCTTCAGCTTGTGACGGCTACATTGTTTCCAACATTGTTTCGAAAAGTTTCCAGGATTGTTTTAAAGTGCTGTTTTTTGTTATTGCAAGTCAAGTCAAGTCAAGTCAAGTCAAGTCAATTATATTTGTATAGCACATTTAAAAACAACCCACGTTGACCAAAGTGCTGCACATCTGATTAGGAAATATAGTGGTCACTTGACATACACAGATCAGGAGGACGGGCCCAACGGGTAAGAGTGGGGCTGGGGGGGGAGAGAATGCTGTGGGGACGGGCCCAACGGGCCCGCTTTGAACGGGCACACTTGTTCTAGTATACTATTAAAACTCACTTCTTGTTTATAAATAGTTTTGTATCCTAAATTTGTGTATATATCAGTGATTTCGCCAAAACTGTAAACCGTCGCGCCACGGTTTTTGCACCGCCTTGATCAGCAACCTCCCGTCTGACCGGCCGCGATATTTTCATTTAATTTGGTCGTGTATTTTTTAAGTTACAGAGGCTTTAAAGCGCTTCCCCCCCTGATTTATCGAAGTTTTGACAGAAGGGGGGCGCTGCGGTGCGGATTAATCTTCATTGTGATGTCACAATGCCCCTGTGAGATGAACTCGAGCTGACCCCCCTTCCCCCCCCCCCCCCCCCGCGGTATTCAGCGTGTGATGTCACAATGGACAAGCAGCTGCTATTGGGTGTCTGCTCTTTACAAATTTACATTTTTTTATTTTTAACCTTTTTTTTCAAGGTCTTCAGCTTGTGACGTCACAATGCTTGTCTGAGATGGTTGCAACATTGTAGCGAAAAGCAACTGATTGTTTTTTAAAGTTGTGTTTTTTATTGCAAGTCACTTAACACACACAGATCAGCATGGGGGTACTGGGAAAAAGGGAGGTCTCCCTTCCCCCCTCAACCCCTTCCTTCCCACTCCTTCCCACCTCCATCCCCACTCCCTCCCCCCCTCCTCCCCATCCCTCCCCACCTCCCTCACCCCTCCCCCCCTAACTCCCCCCCCTCCCTCCTTCCCTCCATCCCTCCCTCCACCCTTCCATCCCTCTCCCCCTCCCCCCTCCTTCCACCCTCCCTCCCCCCCTTCCGGTTACAATGGAAACCCTACGGGGACGGGCCCAACGGGGAAAGAGGGGTACTGGGAAAAGGGGAGGTCCCCCTCCCACCCACCTTCCCCCCCTCCCTCCCCCCTCCCTCCAACTCCCCCCTTCCCCCTCCCCTCCCACCCCTTCCCCCCTCCCCTCCCACCCTCCCCTCCCCCCTCCATCCCCCTCCCCTCCTCCCTCCCTCCCCCCTCCCTCCTCGCCTCCCAGTTACAATGGAAACCCTACGGGGACGGGCCCAACGGGGAAAGAGGGGTACTGGGAAAAGGGGAGGTCCCCCTCCCTCCCCCTTCCCTCCCTCCCCTCCCCCTCCCTCCCCTCCCCGCTCCCTCCACACCTCCCTCCTCCCTTCCCTCCCCCACTCCCCTCCCGGTTACAATGGAAACCCTACGAGGACGGGCCCAACGGGGAAAGAGGGGTACTGGGAAAAGGGGAGGTCCCCCTCCCTCCCCTTCCCCCTCCCCTCCCACCTCCCTAACCCACCTAACCCCCTCCCTCCCCTCTCCCTCCCCCTTCCCCACTCCCCCCCCTCCCCTCCCCCTCCCCTCCTCCCTCCACACCAACCTCCTCCCTCCCTCCCCCTTCCCTCCCTCCCCTCCTCCCGGTTACAATGGAAACCCTACGAGGACGGGCCCAATGGGGAAAGAGGGGTACTGGGAAAAAGGGAGGTCCCCCTCCCTCCCCCTTCCCCCTCCCTCCCCCCTCCCTCCCACTCCCCCCTCCCTCACATCTCCCTCCCCTTCCCCCTCCCCTCCCCCTACCCCCTACCCCCTCCCTCCCCCTCCCCCCCTTCCCCCTCCCCTCCCCCCTCCCTCCCCCTCACCTCCACACCTCCCTCCTCCCTCCCTCCCCCTTCCCTCCCCCCACTCCCCTCCCGGTTACAATGGAAACCCTACGAGGACGGGCCCAACGGGCACACTTGTGCTAGTATACTATTAAAACTCAGATCTTGTAGGTTTGTATCAGGATTTGTGTATATATCAGTGATTCCGGCAAAACAGTAAACCGTGGCGCCACGGTTTTTGCACCGCCTTGATCACCAACCTCCCGGCTGACCGGCCGCGATATTTTCATTTAATTTGTTCGTATGTTTTTCAAGTTACAGAGGTTTTAAAGCGCTGCCCCCCCCCCCCCCCTTATTGAAGTTTCTATAGGGGGCGCTGCGGTACGGATTTAGTCTTCAGCGTGTGATGTCACAATGGACAAGCAGCTGCTATTGGGTGTCTGCTCTTTACAAATTTACATCTTTTTATTTTTAACCTTTTTTTTCCAGCTTGTGACGTCACAATGCTTGTGTGAGATGGTTGCAACATTGTTGCGAAAGGCAGCTGATTGTTTTTTAAAGTTGTGTTTTTTAGTGCAAGTCATTTAACATACACAGATCAGCATGGGGCCCCTATGCTCGTGGGCCACCGGGGCAAGTGTTTCGAAAAAAGAAAGGGGAGGTCCCCCTTCCCCCCTCAACCCCTCCCTCCCCCCTTCCCCCCTCCCCTCCCCCCCTCCCTCCCCCCTCCCTCCAACTCCCCACTTCCCCCCTCCCCTCCCACCCCTTCCCCCTCCCCTCCCCTCCCCCCCCCCCCTCCATCCCCCTCCCCTCCTCCCTCCCTCCCCCCTCCCTCCCCGCCTCCCAGTTACAATGGAAACCCTACGGGGACGGGCCCAACGGGGAAAGAGAGGTACTGGGAAAAGGGGAGGTCCCCCTCCCTCCCCCTTCCCCCCCCCTCCCCCCTCCCTCCCCCCCTACCCCCCTCCCTCCCCTCACCCTCCCCCCTTCCCCCCCTCCCCCCTCCCCTCCCCCTCCCCCTCCCCTCTTCCCTCCACACCTCCCTCTTCCCTCCCTCCCCCTTCCCTCCCTCCCCTCCTCCCGGTTACAATGGAAACCTTACGAGGACGGGCCCAACGGGGAAAGAGGGGTACTGGGAAAAGTGGAGGTCCCCCTCCCTCCCCCCTTCCCCCTCCCCTCCCTCCCCCTCCCCCCCACCCCTCTCCCTCACCCCTCCCCCTTCCCCCTCCCCCACTCCCATCCCCTCCCCCTCCCCCCCTAACCACCTCCCTCCCCTTCCCCAACCCTCCCCTCCCTCCCCCTCACCTCCTCCCTCCACACCTCCCTCCTACCTCCCTCCCCCTTCCCTCCCTCCCCTCCTCCCGGTTACAATGGAAACCCTACGAGGACGGGCCCAACGGGGAAAGAGGGGTACTGGGAAAAGGGGAGGTCCCCCTCCCTCCCCCCTTCCCGCCTCCCCTCCCCCTCCCCCTCCCACCCCCTCCCCCCCTACCCCTCTCCCTCCCCCCTCCCCTCCATTTCCCCCTCCCCTCCCCCTCCCTCTCCCTCCCCCCTCCCTCCCCCTCACCCCCTCTCCCTCCCCCCCTCCCCTCCCCCCTCCCTCCCCTACCTCCCCCTCCCCTCCCCCCTCCCTCCCCCTCCCCTCCTCCCTCCACACCTCCCTCCTCCCTCCCTCCCCCTTCCCTCCCTCCCCTCCTCCCGGTTACAATGGAAACCCTACGAGGACGGGCCCAACGGGGAAAGAGGGGTACTGGGAAAAGGGGAGGTCCCCCTTCCTCCGCCCCTCCCCTCCCCCTCCCTCCCCCTCCCTCCCCCTCCCTCCCCCTACCCCCCTCCCTCCCCCCTCCACTCCCCTCCCTCCCCCCTCCCTCCTCCCTACCCCCTCCCCTCTCCCTCCCCCATCCCCCCTTCCCCCCTCCCCTCCCCCCTCCCTCCCCCTCCCCTCCTCCCTCCCTCCCCCTTCCCTCCCCCCACCCTCCCCCTTCCCTCCCCCTTCCCTCCCCCCCACTCCCCTCCCGGTTACAATGGAAACCCTACGAGGACGGGCCCAACGGGCACACTTGTGCTAGTATACTACTAAAACTCAGATCTTGTATATATATATTTTTTGGGTTTGACCTGAATTATTTGATATATTTATTTGTTCGTATCAGCGATTGCGGCACAATGCCCCTGTGAGATGAGCTCGAGCTGACCCCCCTCCCCCCTTCATCGTGTGATGTCACAATGGACAAGCAGCTGCTATTGGGTGTCTACTCTTTACAAATTTATATCTTTTTATTTTTAGTTCAAGGTCTTCAGCTTGTGACGTCACAATGCTTGGGTGAGATGGGCTACATTGTTGCGAAAAGCAACTGATTGTTTTTTAAAGTTGGGTTTTTTATTGCAAGTCACTTAACATACACAGATCAGCATGGGGCCCCTATGCTCGTGGGCCACCGGGGCAAGTGTTTCGAAAAAAGAAAGGGGAGGTCCCCCTTCCCCCCTCAACCCCTTCCTCCCCACTCCATCCCACCTCCATCCCCACTCCCTCCCCCCCTCCTCCCCAACTCCCTCCCCATCCCTCCCCACCTCCCTCACCCCTCGGGGACGGGCCCAACGGGGAAAGAGGGGTACTGGGAAAAGGGGAGGTCCCCCTCCCTCCCCCCTTCCCCCCTCCCTCCCTCCACCTCCCCCCCTTCCCCCTCCCCCCCTTCCCCCCTCCCCTCCCACCCCTTCCCCCTCCCCTCCCCCCTCCACCCCCCTCCCCTCCTCCCTCCCTCCCCCCTCCCTCTCCGCCTCCCGGTTACAATGGAAACCCTACGAGGACGGGCCCAACGGGGAAAGAGGGGTACTGGGAAAACGGGTGGTCCCGTTTTATTTCTGACCTTTTTTTAAAAATTCTTCAGGTTGTGACATCACAATGCTTGTGTGAGATGGGTGCTACATTGTTTCAAAAAGCAATAAAAAGATCGCCGTGAGAAGCACTTAGTCACCGGGAATGTTGCCAAAAAAGCACTAATTGTTTTAAAGTAGTGTTTTTTGTTATTGCAAGTCACTTAACATACACAGATCAGCATGGGGCCCCTATGCTCGTGGGCCACCGGGGCAAGTGTTTCGAAAAAAGCACAGAGTGTGTCTTGGGGAGAGAGAGAATGGGGGGGTCTGAGAATGGGGACTGGGGAGGGGGACAACAGGGGTCGTTGCGGAGGGGGCTTGGTGGTTGGGGAAAGAGGGGTACTGGGAAAAGGGGAGGTCCCCCTTTCCCCCTCAACCCCTTCCTCCCCCCTCCTTCCCACCTCCATCCCCACTCCTTCCCCCCCTCCTCCCCAACTCCCTCCCCCCTCCGTCCCCACCTCCCTCACCCCTCCCACTTAACTCCCCTCCACCCCTAACTCCCCACCCTCCCTCCTTCCCTCCATCCCTAGCCCCCTCCCTCCACCCTTCCATCCATCTCCCCCTCCCCCCTCCTTCCACCCTCCCTCCCCCCCTTCCGGTTACAATGGAAACCCTACGGGGACGGGCCCAACGGGGAAAGAGGGGTACTGGGAAAAGGGGAGATCCCCCTTCCTCCCCCCTTCCCCCTCCCCTCCCCCCTCCCTCCCCCTCCCTCCACCTCCACCCACTTCCCCCCTCCCCCCTTCCTCCCTCCCCTCCTTCCCCTCCCCTCCCCACCTCCCCCTCCCTCCCCCTCCCCTCCTCCATCCACACCTCCT